>NW_022264780.1:0-23154 GCF_002021735.2 Oncorhynchus kisutch
GTCAAAATGGAATATGGGCACACAGTTAGATCTTTTGGCTTTGATCCAGACAATATGTAAATTAAACTTGATTACATCCAAATCAAACTTTCTACCAGATGTAGGTTGGAACAACAATAACATTTTAATTTTGATAATGAGTCTAACGCCTTAAACACACTGAAATCCAGGTGTTTCTAAAAGACTAACAAGAGCTGAGTCAAAGTAGAAGATCTTGTCATAGTCATTCCTTCAGATTTGAGCCACGCTATTGGAAATTAATGAAAGGTGGGTTGATTACATCCAAAGTAAGTTTTTTCCAGGAATGTGGTTGGTACCCACAAGAACATAGCATTCATTGGATTTTATTCCAACAGTCTAAAACACTCAGCCATCCTGGTGTAAAGTACAATCAAGAGCCCAGTGAAATTCGAATGAGGAGCACACAATAAATTATTTTGGCTTTGAGCCAGACAATATCTAAATGAGACTTGTTGACATCCAAATCAAACTTAATACAAGAATGGGGTTTCGAAGCAAGAAGAATAATAATTAATTTGATAATGACTCTAACACCATAACTACTTAGCCATCTTTTGTGTTTTTAAACGATAAACACTTGCTGAGTCAAGGAAGAATAAGGGGAACAATTCTTACATCTTTCATCCAAACTCAAATGAGTGAAAGGACAATTGATTACATCCAAATGATAGATGAACTCATACCAGGAGTGGGGTTCAAACCCACGAGGACATATGTCCATTGGATCTTAAGTCCAACGCCTTAACCTCTCGGCCATCCTGGTGTGTATAAACATTAATTCAAGGGCGCAGTCAAAATGGAATATGGAGCACACAGTTAGATCTTTTGGCTTTGATCCAGACAATATGTAAATTAAACTTGATTACATCCAAATCAAACTTTCTACCAGATGTAGGTTTGGAACAAACAAGAACATTTAAATTTTGATAATGAGTCTAACGCCTTAAACACACTGACATCCAGGTGTTTCTAAAGACTAACAAGAGCTGAGTCAAAGTAGAAGATCTTGTCATAGTCATTCTTTCAGATTTGAGCCACGCTAATTGGAAATTAATGAAAGGTGGGTTGATTACATCCAAAGTAAGTTTTTTCCAGGAATGCGGTTGGTACCCACAAGAACATAGCATTCATTGGATTTTTATTCCAACAGTCTAAAACACTCAGCCATCCTGGTGTAAAGTACAATCAAGAGCCCAGTGAAATTCGAATGAGGAGCACACAGTAAATTATTTTGGCTTTGAGCCAGACAATATCTAAATGAGACTTGTTGACATCCATCAAACTTAATACAAGAATGGGGTTTCGAAGCAAGAAGAAGAATAATAATAAGTTGATAATGACTCTAACACCATAACTACTTAGCCATCTTTTGTGTTTTTAAACGATAAACACTTGCTGAGTCAAGGAAGAATAAGGGGAACAAAGTCAATTCTTACATCTTTCCAAAATTGAGTGAAGGACAAATTGATTACATCCAAATGATAGATGAACTCATACCAGGGAGTGGGTTCGATACCGCACGGACATATGTCCAGTGGATCTTAAGTCCAACGCCTTAACCTCTCGCCATCCCTGGTGTAATAACATAAATTCAAGGGCGCAGTCAAAATGGAATATGGAGCACACAGTTAGATCTTTTGGCTTGATCCAGACAATTGTAAATTAAACTTGATTACATCCAAATCAAACATTTCTACCAGAATGTAGGTTTGGAACAAACAAGAACATTTTATTTTGATAATGAGTCTAACGCCTTAAACACACTGACACCAGGTGTTTCTAAAAGACTAACAAGAGCTGGGTCAAAGTAGAAGATCTTGTCATAGTCATTCCTTTCAGATTTGAGCCACGCTAATTGGAAATTAATGAAAAGGTGGGTTGATTACATCCAAAGTAAGTTTTTCCAGGAATGCGGTTTGGTACCCACAAGAACATAGCATTCATTGGATTTTTATTCCAACAGTCTAAAACACTCAGCCATCCTGGTGTAAAGTACAATCAAGAGCCCAGTGAAATTCGAATGAAGAGCACACAATAAATTATTTTGGCTTTGAGCCAGACAATATCTAAATGAGACTTGTTGACATCCAAATCAAACTTAATACAATAATGGGGTTTTCGAGCAAGAAGAATAATAATTAAGTTGAGAATGACTCTAACCACCATAACTACTGTAGGCACAATCTTTTGTGTTTTTAATAAACGATAAACACGTGCCTGAGTCAAGGAAGTAATAAGGGGAACAAAGTCATTCCTTTCATCGTTCATCTCAAAGAAATTCAAATGAGTGAAAGGACAATTGATTACATCAAATGATAGATGAACTAATAACAGGAGGTGGGGTTCAACCCCACGAGGAGCATATGTACATTGGATCGTAAGGTCCACACCTTAACCTCTCGGCCATCCTGTTGTAGAATATCATTAATGTCAAGGGCCGCAGTTCAAAATGGAATATGGAGCACACAGTTAGATCTTTTGGCTTTGATCCAGACAATATGTAAATGTAAACGTTGATTACATCCAAATCAAAGTCTTGTCTACCAGATGTAGGTTTGGAACACACAAAGACATTTAAATTTGATAATGAGTCTAATGCCGTAAACAGCACTGACATCCAGGTGTTTCTAAAAGACTAACAAGAGCTGAGTCAAAGTAGAAGATCTTGTCTAGTCATCCTTTCAGATTTGGAGCCACGCTAATTGGAAATTAATGCAAAGGTGGGTTGATTACATCCAAAGTAAGTTTTTTCCAGGAATGGGTTTGGTACCCACACAGAAAATAGCATTCATTGGATTTTATTCCAACAGTCTAAAACACTCAGCCATCCTGGTGTAAAGTACAATCAAGAGCCCAGTGAAATTCGAATGAAGAGCACACAATAAATTATTTTGGCTTTGAGCCAGACAATATCTAAATGAGACTTGTTGACATCCAAATCAAACTTAATACAAGAATGGGGTTTCGAAGCAAGAAGAATAATAATTAAGTTGATAATGACTCTAACACCATAACTACCTTAGCCATCTTTTGTGTTTTAAACGATAAACACTTGCTGAGTCAAGCAAGAATAAGGGGAACAAAAGTCAATTCTTTCATCCAAAGAAATTTCAAATGAAGTGAAAGGACAATTGATTACATCCAAATGATAGATGAACTCATACCAGGAGTGGGGTTCGAACCCACGAGGACATATGTCCATTGGATCTTAAGTCCAATGCCTTAACCTCTCAGCCATCCTGGTGTAATTAACATTAATTCAAGGGGGCAGTCAAAATGGAATATGGAGCACACAGTTAAATCTTTTGGCTTTGATCCAGACAATATGTAAATTAAACTTGATTACATCCAAATCAAACTTTCTACCAGATGTAGGTTTGGAACAAACAAGAACATTTACATTTGATAATGAGTCTAACGCCTTAAACACACTGACATCCAGGTGTTTCTAAAAGACTAACAAGAGCTGAGTCAAAGTAGAAGATCTTGTCATAGTCATTCCTTTCAGATTTGAGCCACGCTAATTGGAAATTAATGAAAGGTGGGTTGATTACATCCAAAGTAAGTTTTTTCCAGGAATGCGGTTGGTACCCACAAGAACATAGCATTCATTGGATTTTTATTCCAACAGCCTAAAACACTCAGCCATCCTGGTATAAAGTACAATCAAGAGCCCAGTGAAATTGGAATGAGGAGCACACAGTCAGTTATTTTGGCTTTGAGCCAGACAATATCTAAATGAGACTTGTTGACATCCAAATCAAACTTAATACAAGAATGGGGTTTCGAAGCAAGAAGAATAATAATTAAGTTGATAATGACTCTAACACCATAACTACTTAGCCATCTTTTGTGTTTTTAAACGATAAACACTTGCTGAGTCAAGGAAGAATAAGGGGAACAAAGTCAATTCTTTCATCTTTCATCCAAAGAAATTTCAAATGAGTGAAAGGACAATTGATTACATCCAAATGATAGATGAACTCATACCAGGAGTGGGGTTCGAAACCACGAGGACATATGTCCGTTGGATCTTTAGTTCAATGCCTTAACCTCTCAGCCATCCTGGTGTAAATAACATTAATTCAAGGGGGCAGTCAAAATGGAATATGGAGCACACAGTTAAATCTTTTGGCTTTGATCCAGACAATATGTAAATTAAACTTGATTACATCCAAATCAAACTTTCTACCAGATGTAGGTTTGGAACAAACAAGAACATTTACATTTTGATAATGAGTCTAACGCCTTAAACACACTGACATCCAGGTGTTTCTAAAAGACTAACAAGAGCTGAGTCAAAGTAGAAGATCTTGTCATAGTCATTCCTTTCAGATTTGAGCCACGCTAATTGGAAATTAATGAAAGGTGGGTTGATTACATCCAAAGTAAGTTTTTTCCAGGAATGCGGTTGGTACCCACAAGAACATAGCATTCATTGGATTTTTATTCCAACAGTCTAAAACACTCAGCCATCCTGGTGTAAAGTACAATCAAGAGCCTAGTGAAATTCGAATGAATAGCACACAGTAAATTATTTTGGCTTTGAGCCAGACAATATCTAAATGAGACTTGTTGACATGCAAATCAAACTTAATACAAGAATGGGGTTTCGAAGCAAGAAGAATAATAATTAAGTTGATAATGACTCTAACACCATAACTACTTAGCCATCTTTTGTGTTTTTAAACGATAAACACTTGCTGAGTCAAGGAAGAATAAGGGGAACAAAGTCAATTCTTTCATCCAAAGAAATTTCAAATGAGTGAAAGGACAATTGATTACATCCAAATGATAGATGAACTCATACCAGGAGTAGGGTTCGAACCCACGAGGACATATGTCCATTGGATCTTAAGTCCAATGCCTTAACCTCTCAGCCATCCTGGTGTAATTAACATTAATTCAAGGGGGCAGTCAAAATGGAATATGGAGCACACAGTTAAATCTTTTGGCTTTGATCCAGACAATATGTAAATTAAACTTGATTACATCCAAATCAAACTTTCTACCAGATGTAGGTTTGGAACAAACAAGAACATTTACATTTTGATAATGAGTCTAACGCCTTAAACACACTGACATCCAGGTGTTTCTAAAAGACTAACAAGAGCTGAGTCAAAGTAGAAGATCTTGTCATAGTCATTCCTTTCAGATTTGAGCCACGCTAATTGGAAATTAATGAAAGGTGGGTTGATTACATCCAAAGTAAGTTTTTTCCAGGAATGCGGTTGGTACCCACAAGAACATAGCATTCATTGGATTTTTATTCCAACAGCCTAAAACACTCAGCCATCCTGGTATAAAGTACAATCAAGAGCCCAGTGAAATTGGAATGAGGAGCACACAGTCAGTTATTTTGGCTTTGAGCCAGACAATATCTAAATGAGACTTGTTGACATCCAAATCAAACTTAATACAAGAATGGGGTTTCGAAGCAAGAAGAATAATAATTAAGTTGATAATGACTCTAACACCATAACTACTTAGCCATCTTTTGTGTTTTTAAACGATAAACACTTGCTGAGTCAAGGAAGAATAAGGGGAACAAAGTCAATTCTTTCATCTTTCATCCAAAGAAATTTCAAATGAGTGAAAGGACAATTGATTACATCCAAATGATAGATGAACTCATACCAGGAGTGGGGTTCGAAACCACGAGGACATATGTCCGTTGGATCTTTAGTCCAATGCCTTAACCTCTCAGCCATCCTGGTGTAAATAACATTAATTCAAGGGGGCAGTCAAAATGGAATATGGAGCACACAGTTAAATCTTTTGGCTTTGATCCAGACAATATGTAAATTAAACTTGATTACATCCAAATCAAACTTTCTACCAGATGTAGGTTTGGAACAAACAAGAACATTTACATTTTGATAATGAGTCTAACGCCTTAAACACACTGACATCCAGGTGTTTCTAAAAGACTAACAAGAGCTGAGTCAAAGTAGAAGATCTTGTCATAGTCATTCCTTTCAGATTTGAGCCACGCTAATTGGAAATTAATGAAAGGTGGGTTGATTACATCCAAAGTAAGTTTTTTCCAGGAATGCGGTTGGTACCCACAAGAACATAGCATTCATTGGATTTTTATTCCAACAGCCTAAAACACTCAGCCATCCTGGTATAAAGTACAATCAAGAGCCCAGTGAAATTGGAATGAGGAGCACACAGTCAGTTATTTTGGCTTTGAGCCAGACAATATCTAAATGAGACTTGTTGACATCCAAATCAAACTTAATACAAGAATGGGGTTTCGAAGCAAGAAGAATAATAATTAAGTTGATAATGACTCTAACACCATAACTACTTAGCCATCTTTTGTGTTTTTAAACGATAAACACTTGCTGAGTCAAGGAAGAATAAGGGGAACAAAGTCAATTCTTTCATCTTTCATCCAAAGAAATTTCAAATGAGTGAAAGGACAATTGATTACATCCAAATGATAGATGAACTCATACCAGGAGTGGGGTTCGAAACCACGAGGACATATGTCCGTTGGATCTTTAGTCCAATGCCTTAACCTCTCAGCCATCCTGGTGTAAATAACATTAATTCAAGGGGGCAGTCAAAATGGAATATGGAGCACACAGTTAAATCTTTTGGCTTTGATCCAGACAATATGTAAATTAAACTTGATTACATCCAAATCAAACTTTCTACCAGATGTAGGTTTGGAACAAACAAGAACATTTACATTTTGATAATGAGTCTAACGCCTCAAACACACTGACATCCAGGTGTTTCTAAAAGACTAACAAGAGCTGAGTCAAAGTAGAAGATCTTGTCATAGTCATTCCTTTCAGATTTGAGCCACGCTAATTGGAAATTAATGAAAGGTGGGTTGATTACATCCAAAGTAAGTTTTTTCCAGGAATGCGGTTGGTACCCACAAGAACATAGCATTCATTGGATTTTTATTCCAACAGTCTAAAACACTCAGCCATCCTGGTGTAAAGTACAATCAAGAGCCTAGTGAAATTCGAATGAATAGCACACAGTAAATTATTTTGGCTTTGAGCCAGACAATATCTAAATGAGACTTGTTGACATGCAAATCAAACTTAATACAAGAATGGGGTTTCGAAGCAAGAAGAATAATAATTAAGTTGATAATGACTCTAACACCATAACTACTTAGCCATCTTTTGTGTTTTTAAACGATAAACACTTGCTGAGTCAAGGAAGAATAAGGGGAACAAAGTCAATTCTTTCATCTTTCACCCAAAGAAATTTCAAATGAGTGAAAGGACAATTGATTACATCCAAATGATAGATGAACTCATACCAGGAATGGGGTTCGAACCCACGAGGACATATGTCCATTGGATCTTAAGTCCAACACCTTAACCTCTCGGCCATCCTGGTGTAATAAACATTAATTCAAGGGTGCAGTCAAAATGGAATATGGAGCACACAGTTAGATCTTTTGGCTTTGATCCAGACAATATGTAAATTAAACTTGATTACATCCAAATCAAACTTTCTACCAGATGTAGGTTTGGAACAAACAAGAACATTTAAATTTTGATAATGAGTCTAATGCCTTAAACACACTGACATCCAGGTGTTTCTAAAAGACTAACAAGAGCTGAGTCAAAGTAGAAGATCTTGTCATAGTCATTCCTTTCAGATTTGAGCCACGCTAATTGGAAATTAATGAAAGGTGGGTTGATTACATCCAAAGTAAGTTTTTTCCAGGAATGCGGTTGGTACCCACAAGAACATAGCATTCATTGGATTTTTATTCCAACAGCCTAAAACACTCAGCCATCCTGGTGTAAAGTACAATCAAGAGCCCAGTGAAATTGGAATGAGGAGCACACAGTCAGTTATTTTGGCTTTGAGCCAGACAATATCTAAATGAGACTTGTTGACATCCAAATCAAACTTAATACAAGAATGGGGTTTCGAAGCAAGAAGAATAATAATTAAGTTGATAATGACTCTAACACCATAACTAGTTAGCCATCTTTTGTGTTTTTAAACGATAAACACTTGCTGAGTCAAGGAAGAATAAGGGGAACAAAGTAAATTCTTTCATCTTTCATCCAAAGAAATTTCAAATGAGTGAAAGGACAATTGATTACATCCAAATAATAGATGAACTCATACCAGGAGTGGGGTTTGAAACCACGAGGACATATGGGCGTTGGTCTAATGCCTTAACCTCTCAGCCATCCTGGTGTAATTAACATTAATTCAAGGGGGCAGTCAAAATGGAAAATGGAGCACACAGTTAGATCTTTTGGCTTTGAACAAGACAATATGTAAATTAAACTTGATTACATCCAAATCAAACTTTCTACCAGATGTAGGTTTGGAACAAACAATGACATTTTAATTTTGATAATGAGTCTAACGCCTTAAACACACTGACATCCAGGTGTTTCTAAAAGACTAACAAGAGCTGAGTCAAAGTTGAAGATGTTGTCATAGTCATTCCTTTCAGATTTGAGCCACGCTAATTGGAAATTAATGAAAGGTGGGTTGATTACATCCAAAGTAAGTTTTTTTCCAGGAATGAGGTTGGTACCCAAAAGAACATAGCATTCATTGGATTTTTATTCCAACAGTCTAAAACACTCAGCCATCCTGGTGTAAAGTACAATCAAGAGCCCAGTGAAATTGGAATGAGGAGCACACAGTCAGTTATTTTGGCTTTGAGCCAGACAATATCTAAATGAGACTTGTTGACATCCAAATCAAACTTAATACAAGAATGGGGTTTCGAAGCAAGAAGAATAATAATTAAGTTGATAATGACTCTAACACCATAACTACTTAGCCATCTTTTGTGTTTTTAAACGATAAACACTTGCTGAGTCAAGGAAGAATAAGGGGAACAAAGTCAATTCTTTCATCTTTCATCCAAAGAAATTTCAAATGAGTGAAAGGACAATTGATTACATCAAATAATAGATGAACTCACACCAGGAGTTGGGTTCGAACCCACGAGGACATATGTCCATTGGATCTTAAGTCCAACGCCTTAACCTCTCGGCCATCCTGGTGTAATAAACATTAATTCAAGGGCGCAGTCAAAATGGAATATGGAGCACACAGTTAGATCTTTTGGCTTTAAACAAGACAATATGTAAATTAAACTTGATTACATCCAAATCAAACTTTCTACCAGATGTAGGTTTGGAACAAACAATGACATTTTAATTTTGATAATGAGTCTAACGCCTTAAACACACTGACATCCAGGTGTTTCTAAAAGACTAACAAGAGCTGAGTCAAAGTTGAAGATCTTGTCATAGTCATTCCTTTCAGATTTCAGCCACGCTAATTGGAAATTAATGAAAGGTGGGTTGATTACATCCAAAGTAAGTTTTTTTCCAGGAATGAGGTTGGTACCCAAAAGAACATAGCATTCATTGGATTTTTATTCCAACAGTCTAAAACACTCAGCCATCCTGGTGTAAAGTACAATAAAGAGCCCAGTGAAATTCGAATGAAGAGCACACAATAAATTATTTTGGCTTTGAGCCAGACAATATCTAAATGAGACTTGTTGACATCCAAATCAAACTTAATACAAGAATGGGGTTTCGAAGCAAGAAGAATAATAATTAAGTTGATAATGACTCTAACACCATAACTACTTAGCCATCTTTTGTGTTTTTAAACGATAAACACTTGCTGAGTCAAGGAAGAATAAGGGGAACAAAGTAAATTCTTTCATCTTTCATCCAAAGAAATTTCAAATGAGTGAAAGGACAATTGACTACATCCAAATAATAGATGAACTCATACCAGGAGTGGGGTTCGAACCCACGAGGACATATGTCCATTGGATCTTAAGTCCAACGCCTTAACCTCTCGGCCATCCTGGTGTAATAAACATTAATTCAAGGGCGCAGTCAAAATGGAATATGGAGCACACAGTTAGATCTTTTGGCTTTGAACAAGACAATATGTAAATTAAACTTGATTACATCCAAATCAAACTTTCTACCAGATGTAGGTTTGGAACAAACAATGACATTTTAATTTTGATAATGAGTCTAACGCCTTAAACACACTGACATCCAGGTGTTTCTAAAAGACTAACAAGAGCTGAGTCAAAGTTGAAGATCTTGTCATAGTCATTCCTTTCAGATTTGAGCCACGCTAATTGGAAATTAATGAAAGGTGGGTTGATTACATCCAAAGTAAGTTTTTTTCCAGGAATGAGGTTGGTACCCAAAAGAACATAGCATTCATTGGATTTTTATTCCAACAGTCTAAAACACTCAGCCATCCTGGTGTAAAGTACAATCAAGAGCCCAGTGAAATTCGAATGAAGAGCACACAATAAATTATTTTGGCTTTGAGCCAGACAATATCTAAATGAGACTTGTTGACATCCAAATCAAACTTAATACAAGAATGGGGTTTCGAAGCAAGAAGAATAATAATTAAGTTGATAATGACTCTAACACCATAACTACTTAGCCATCTTTTGTGTTTTTAAATGATAAACACTTGCTGAGTCAAGGAAGAATAAGGGGAACAAAGTAAATTCTTTCATCTTTCATCCAAAGAAATTTCAAATGAGTGAAAGGACAATTGATTACATCCAAATAATAGATGAACTCATACCAGGAGTGGGGTTCGAACCCACGAGGACATATGTCCATTGGATCTTAAGTCCAACGCCTTAACCTCTCGGCCATCCTGGTGTAATAAACATTAATTCAAGGGCGCAGTCAAAATGGAATATGGAGCACACAGTTAGATCTTTTGGCTTTGATCCAGACAATATGTAAATTAAACTTGATTACATCCAAATCAAACTTTCTACCAGATGTAGGTTTGGAACAAACAAGAACATTTAAATTTTGATAATGAGTCTAACGCCTTAAACACACTGACATCCAGGTGTTTCTAAAAGACTAACAAGAGCTGAGTCAAAGTAGAAGATCTTGTCATAGTCATTCCTTTCAGATTTGAGCCACGCTAATTGGAAATTAATGAAAGGTGGGTTGATTACATCCAAAGTAAGTTTTTTCCAGGAATGCGGTTGGTACCCACAAGAACATAGCATTCATTGGATTTTTATTCCAACAGCCTAAAACACTCAGCCATCCTGGTGTAAAGTACAATCAAGAGCCCAGTGAAATTGGAATGAGGAGCACACAGTCAGTTATTTTGGCTTTGATCCAGACAATATGTAAATTAAACTTGATTACATCCAAATCAAACTTTCTACCAGATGTAGGTTTGGAACAAACAAGAACATTTAAATTTTGATAATGAGTCTAACGCCTGAAAACACACTGACATCCAGGTGTTTCTAAAAGACTAACAAGAGCTGAGTCAAAGTAGAAGATCTTGTCATAGTCATTCCTTTCAGATTTGAGCCACGCTAATTGGACATTTTCCAGGAATGCGGTTGGTACCCACAAGAACATAGCATTCATTGGATTTTAATTCCAACAGCCTAAAACACTCAGCCATCCTGGTGTAAAGTACAATCAAGAGCCCAGTGAAATTCGAATGAAGAGCACACAATAAATTATTTTGGCTTTGAGCCAGACAATATCTAAATGAGACTTGTTGACATCCAAATCAAACTTAATACAAGAATGGGGTTTCGAAGCAAGAAGAATAATAATTAAGTTGATAATGACTCTAACACCATAACTACTTAGCCATCTTTTGTGTTTTTAAACGATAAACACTTGCTGAGTCAAGGAAGAATAAGGGGAACAAAGTAAATTCTTTCATCTTTCATCCAAAGAAATTTCAAATGAGTGAAAGGACAATTGATTACATCCAAATAATAGATGAACTCATACCAGGAGTGGGGTTCGAACCCACGAGGACATATGTCCATTGGATCTTAAGTCCAACGCCTTAACCTCTCGGCCATCCTGATGTAATAAACATTAATTCAAGGGCGCAGTCAAAATGGAATATGGAGCACACAGTTAGATCTTTTGGCTTTGATCCAGACAATATGTAAATTAAACTTGATTACATCCAAATCAAACTTTCTACCAGATGTAGGTTTGGAACAAACAAGAACATTTAAATTTTGATAATGAGTCTAACGCCTTAAACACACTGACATCCAGGTGTTTCTAAAAGACTAACAAGAGCTGAGTCAAAGTAGAAGATCTTGTCATAGTCATTCCTTTCAGATTTGAGCCACGCTAATTGGAAATTAATGAAAGGTGGGTTGATTACATCCAAAGTAAGTTTTTTCCAGGAATGCGGTTGGTACCCACAAGAACATAGCATTCATTGGATTTTTATTCCAACAGCCTAAAACACTCAGCCATCCTGGTGTAAAGTACAATCAAGAGCCCAGTGAAATTGGAATGAGGAGCACACAGTCAGTTATTTTGGCTTTGAGCCAGACAATATCTAAATGAGACTTGTTGACATCCAAATCAAACTTAATACAAGAATGGGGTTTCGAAGCAAGAAGAATAATAATTAAGTTGATAATGACTCTAACACCATAACTACTTAGCCATCTTTTGTGTTTTTAAACGATAAACACTTGCTGAGTCAAGGAACAATAAGGGGAACAAAGTCAATTCTTTCATCTTTCATCCAAAGAAATTTCAAATGAGTGAAAGGACAATTGATTACATCCAAATAATAGATGAACTCATACCAGGAGTGGGGTTCGAACCCACGAGGACATATGTCCATTGGATCTTAAGTCCAACGCCTTAACCTCTCGGCCATCCTGGTGTAATAAACATTAATTCAAGGGCGCAGTCAAAATGGAATATGGAGCACACAGTTAGATCTTTTGGCTTTGATCCAGACAATATGTAAATTAAACTTGATTACATCCAAATCAAACTTTCTACCAGATGTAGGTTTGGAACAAACAAGAACATTTAATTTTGATAATGAGTCTAACGCCTTAAACACACTGACATCCAGGTGTTTCTAAAAGACTAACAAGAGCTGAGTCAAAGTAGAAGATCTTGTCATAGTCATTCCTTTCAGATTTGAGCCACGCTAATTGGAAATTAATGAAAGGTGGGTTGATTACATCCAAAGTAAGTTTTTTCCAGGAATGCGGTTGGTACCCACAAGAACATAGCATTCATTGGATTTTTATTCCAACAGCCTAAAACACTCAGCCATCCTGGTGTAAAGTACAATCAAGAGCCCAGTGAAATTCGAATGAAGAGCACACAATAAATTATTTTGGCTTTGAGCCAGACAATATCTAAATGAGACTTGTTGACATCCAAATCAAACTTAATACAAGAATGGGGTTTCGAAGCAAGAAGAATAATAATTAAGTTGATAATGACTCTAACACCATAACTACTTAGCCATCTTTTGTGTTTTTAAACGATAAACACTTGCTGAGTCAAGGAAGAATAAGGGGAACAAAGTAAATTCTTTCATCTTTCATCCAAAGAAATTTCAAATGAGTGAAAGGACAATTGATTACATCCAAATAATAGATGAACTCATACCAGGAGTGGGGTTCGAACCCACGAGGACATATGTCCATTGGATCTTAAGTCCAACGCCTTAACCTCTCGGCCATCCTGGTGTAATAAACATTAATTCAAGGGCGCAGTCAAAATGGAATATGGAGCACACAGTTAGATCTTTTGGCTTTGATCCAGACAATATGTAAATTAAACTTGATTACATCCAAATCAAACTTTCTACCAGATGTAGGTTTGGAACAAACAAGAACATTTAAATTTTGATAATGAGTCTAACGCCTTAAACACACTGACATCCAGGTGTTTCTAAAAGACTAACAAGAGCTGAGTCAAAGTAGAAGATCTTGTCATAGTCATTCCTTTCAGATTTGAGCCACGCTAATTGGAAATTAATGAAAGGTGGGTTGATTACATCCAAAGTAAGTTTTTTCCAGGAATGCGGTTGGTACCCACAAGAACATAGCATTCATTGGATTTTTATTCCAACAGCCTAAAACACTCAGCCATCCTGGTGTAAAGTACAATCAAGAGCCCAGTGAAATTCGAATGAAGAGCACACAATAAATTATTTTGGCTTTGAGCCAGACAATATCTAAATGAGACTTGTTGACATCCAAATCAAACTTAATACAAGAATGGGGTTTCGAAGCAAGAAGAATAATAATTAAGTTGATAATGACTCTAACACCATAACTACTTAGCCATCTTTTGTGTTTTTAAACGATAAACACTTGCTGAGTCAAGGAAGAATAAGGGGAACAAAGTCAATTCTTTCATCTTTCATCCAAAGAAATTTCAAATGAGTGAAAGGACAATTGATTACATCCAAATAATAGATGAACTCATACCAGGAGTGGGGTTCGAACCCACGAGGACATATGTCCATTGGATCTTAAGTCCAACGCCTTAACCTCTCGGCCATCCTGGTGTAATAAACATTAATTCAAGGGCGCAGTCAAAATGGAATATGGAGCACACAGTTAGATCTTTTGGCTTTGATCCAGACAATATGTAAATTAAACTTGATTACATCCAAATCAAACTTTCTACCAGATGTAGGTTTGGAACAAACAAGAACATTTAATTTTGATAATGAGTCTAACGCCTTAAACACACTGACATCCAGGTGTTTCTAAAAGACTAACAAGAGCTGAGTCAAAGTAGAAGATCTTGTCATAGTCATTCCTTTCAGATTTGAGCCACGCTAATTGGAAATTAATGAAAGGTGGGTTGATTACATCCAAAGTAAGTTTTTTCCAGGAATGCGGTTGGTACCCACAAGAACATAGCATTCATTGGATTTTTATTCCAACAGCCTAAAACACTCAGCCATCCTGGTGTAAAGTACAATCAAGAGCCCAGTGAAATTGGAATGAGGAGCACACAGTCAGTTATTTTGGCTTTGAGCCAGACAATATCTAAATGAGACTTGTTGACATCCAAATCAAACTTAATACAAGAATGGGGTTTCGAAGCAAGAAGAATAATAATTAAGTTGATAATGACTCTAACACCATAACTACTTAGCCATCTTTTGTGTTTTTAAACGATAAACACTTGCTGAGTCAAGGAAGAATAAGGGGAACAAAGTAAATTCTTTCATCTTTCATCCAAAGAAATTTCAAATGAGTGAAAGGACAATTGATTACATCCAAATAATAGATGAACTCATACCAGGAGTGGGGTTCGAACCCACGAGGACATATGTCCATTGGATCTTAAGTCCAACGCCTTAACCTCTCGGCCATCCTGGTGTAATAAACATTAATTCAAGGGCGCAGTCAAAATGGAATATGGAGCACACAGTTAGATCTTTTGGCTTTGAACAAGACAATATGTAAATTAAACTTGATTACATCCAAATCAAACTTTCTACCAGATGTAGGTTTGGAACAAACAATGACATTTTAATTTTGATAATGAGTCTAACGCCTTAAACACACTGACATCCAGGTGTTTCTAAAAGACTAACAAGAGCTGAGTCAAAGTTGAAGATCTTGTCATAGTCATTCCTTTCAGATTTGAGCCACGCTAATTGGAAATTAATGAAAGGTGGGTTGATTACATCCAAAGTAAGTTTTTTTCCAGGAATGAGGTTGGTACCCAAAAGAACATAGCATTCATTGGATTTTTATTCCAACAGTCTAAAACACTCAGCCATCCTGGTGTAAAGTACAATCAAGAGCCCAGTGAAATTCGAATGAAGAGCACACAATAAATTATTTTGGCTTTGAGCCAGACAATATCTAAATGAGACTTGTTGACATCCAAATCAAACTTAATACAAGAATGGGGTTTCGAAGCAAGAAGAATAATAATTAAGTTGATAATGACTCTAACACCATAACTACTTAGCCATCTTTTGTGTTTTTAAACGATAAACACTTGCTGAGTCAAGGAAGAATAAGGGGAACAAAGTAAATTCTTTCATCTTTCATCCAAAGAAATTTCAAATGAGTGAAAGGACAATTGATTACATCCAAATAATAGATGAACTCATACCAGGAGTGGGGTTCGAACCCACGAGGACATATGTCCATTGGATCTTAAGTCCAACGCCTTAACCTCTCGGCCATCCTGGTGTAATAAACATTAATTCAAGGGCGCAGTCAAAATGGAATATGGAGCACACAGTTAGATCTTTTGGCTTTGATCCAGACAATATGTAAATTAAACTTGATTACATCCAAATCAAACTTTCTACCAGATGTAGGTTTGGAACAAACAATGACATTTTAATTTTGATAATGAGTCTAACGCCTTAAACACACTGACATCCAGGTGTTTCTAAAAGACTAACAAGAGCTGAGTCAAAGTTGAAGATCTTGTCATAGTCATTCCTTTCAGATTTGAGCCACGCTAATTGGAAATTAATGAAAGGTGGGTTGATTACATCCAAAGTAAGTTTTTTTCCAGGAATGAGGTTGGTACCCAAAAGAACATAGCATTCATTGGATTTTTATTCCAACAGTCTAAAACACTCAGCCATCCTGGTGTAAAGTACAATCAAGAGCCCAGTGAAATTCGAATGAAGAGCACACAATAAATTATTTTGGCTTTGAGCCAGACAATATCTAAATGAGACTTGTTGACATCCAAATCAAACTTAATACAAGAATGGGGTTTCGAAGCAAGAAGAATAATAATTAAGTTGATAATGACTCTAACACCATAACTACTTAGCCATCTTTTGTGTTTTTAAACGATAAACACTTGCTGAGTCAAGGAAGAATAAGGGGAACAAAGTCAATTCTTTCATCTTTCATCCAAAGAAATTTCAAATGAGTGAAAGGACAATTGATTACATCCAAATAATAGATGAACTCATACCAGGAGTGGGGTTCGAACCCACGAGGACATATGTCCATTGGATCTTAAGTCCAACGCCTTAACCTCTCGGCCATCCTGGTGTAATAAACATTAATTCAAGGGCGCAGTCAAAATGGAATATGGAGCACACAGTTAGATCTTTTGGCTTTGATCCAGACAATATGTAAATTAAACTTGATTACATCCAAATCAAACTTTCTACCAGATGTAGGTTTGGAACAAACAAGAACATTTACATTTTGATAATGAGTCTAACGCCTTAAACACACTGACATCCAGGTGTTTCTAAAAGACTAACAAGAGCTGAGTCAAAGTAGAAGATCTTGTCATAGTCATTCCTTTCAGATTTGAGCCACGCTAATTGGAAATTAATGAAAGGTGGGTTGATTACATCCAAAGTAAGTTTTTTCCAGGAATGCGGTTGGTACCCACAAGAACATAGCATTCATTGGATTTTAATTCCAACAGCCTAAAACACTCAGCCATCCTGGTGTAAAGTACAATCAAGAGCCCAGTGAAATTCGAATGAAGAGCACACAATAAATTATTTTGGCTTTGAGCCAGACAATATCTAAATGAGACTTGTTGACATCCAAATCAAACTTAATACAAGAATGGGGTTTCGAAGCAAGAAGAATAATAATTAAGTTGATAATGACTCTAACACCATAACTACTTAGCCATCTTTTGTGTTTTTAAACGATAAACACTTGCTGAGTCAAGGAAGAATAAGGGGAACAAAGTAAATTCTTTCATCTTTCATCCAAAGAAATTTCAAATGAGTGAAAGGACAATTGATTACATCCAAATAATAGATGAACTCATACCAGGAGTGGGGTTCGAACCCACGAGGACATATGTCCATTGGATCTTAAGTCCAACGCCTTAACCTCTCGGCCATCCTGGTGTAATAAACATTAATTCAAGGGCGCAGTCAAAATGGAATATGGAGCACACAGTTAGATCTTTTGGCTTTGAACAAGACAATATGTAAATTAAACTTGATTACATCCAAATCAAACTTTCTACCAGATGTAGGTTTGGAACAAACAATGACATTTTAATTTTGATAATGAGTCTAACGCCTTAAACACACTGACATCCAGGTGTTTCTAAAAGACTAACAAGAGCTGAGTCAAAGTTGAAGATCTTGTCATAGTCATTCCTTTCAGATTTGAGCCACGCTAATTGGAAATTAATGAAAGGTGGGTTGATTACATCCAAAGTAAGTTTTTTTCCAGGAATGAGGTTGGTACCCAAAAGAACATAGCATTCATTGGATTTTTATTCCAACAGTCTAAAACACTCAGCCATCCTGGTGTAAAGTACAATCAAGAGCCCAGTGAAATTCGAATGAAGAGCACACAATAAATTATTTTGGCTTTGAGCCAGACAATATCTAAATGAGACTTGTTGACATCCAAATCAAACTTAATACAAGAATGGGGTTTCGAAGCAAGAAGAATAATAATTAAGTTGATAATGACTCTAACACCATAACTACTTAGCCATCTTTTGTGTTTTTAAACGATAAACACTTGCTGAGTCAAGGAAGAATAAGGGGAACAAAGTCAATTCTTTCATCTTTCATCCAAAGAAATTTCAAATGAGTGAAAGGACAATTGATTACATCCAAATAATAGATGAACTCATACCAGGAGTGGGGTTCGAACCCACGAGGACATATGTCCATTGGATCTTAAGTCCAACGCCTTAACCTCTCGGCCATCCTGGTGTAATAAACATTAATTCAAGGGCGCAGTCAAAATGGAATATGGAGCACACAGTTAGATCTTTTGGCTTTGATCCAGACAATATGTAAATTAAACTTGATTACATCCAAATCAAACTTTCTACCAGATGTAGGTTTGGAACAAACAAGAACATTTACATTTTGATAATGAGTCTAACGCCTTAAACACACTGACATCCAGGTGTTTCTAAAAGACTAACAAGAGCTGAGTCAAAGTTGAAGATCTTGTCATAGTCATTCCTTTCAGATTTGAGCCACGCTAATTGGAAATTAATGAAAGGTGGGTTGATTACATCCAAAGTAAGTTTTTTTCCAGGAATGAGGTTGGTACCCAAAAGAACATAGCATTCATTGGATTTTTATTCCAACAGTCTAAAACACTCAGCCATCCTGGTGTAAAGTACAATCAAGAGCCCAGTGAAATTCGAATGAAGAGCACACAATAAATTATTTTGGCTTTGAGCCAGACAATATCTAAATGAGACTTGTTGACATCCAAATCAAACTTAATACAAGAATGGGGTTTCGAAGCAAGAAGAATAATAATTAAGTTGATAATGACTCTAACACCATAACTACTTAGCCATCTTTTGTGTTTTTAAACGATAAACACTTGCTGAGTCAAGGAAGAATAAGGGGAACAAAGTAAATTCTTTCATCTTTCATCCAAAGAAATTTCAAATGAGTGAAAGGACAATTGATTACATCCAAATAATAGATGAACTCATACCAGGAGTGGGGTTCGAACCCACGAGGACATATGTCCATTGGATCTTAAGTCCAACGCCTTAACCTCTCGGCCATCCTGGTGTAATAAACATTAATTCAAGGGCGCAGTCAAAATGGAATATGGAGCACACAGTTAGATCTTTTGGCTTTGAACAAGACAATATGTAAATTAAACTTGATTACATCCAAATCAAACTTTCTACCAGATGTAGGTTTGGAACAAACAATGACATTTTAATTTTGATAATGAGTCTAACGCCTTAAACACACTGACATCCAGGTGTTTCTAAAAGACTAACAAGAGCTGAGTCAAAGTTGAAGATCTTGTCATAGTCATTCCTTTCAGATTTGAGCCACGCTAATTGGAAATTAATGAAAGGTGGGTTGATTACATCCAAAGTAAGTTTTTTTCCAGGAATGAGGTTGGTACCCAAAAGAACATAGCATTCATTGGATTTTTATTCCAACAGTCTAAAACACTCAGCCATCCTGGTGTAAAGTACAATCAAGAGCCCAGTGAAATTCGAATGAAGAGCACACAATAAATTATTTTGGCTTTGAGCCAGACAATATCTAAATGAGACTTGTTGACATCCAAATCAAACTTAATACAAGAATGGGGTTTCGAAGCAAGAAGAATAATAATTAAGTTGATAATGACTCTAACACCATAACTACTTAGCCATCTTTTGTGTTTTTAAACGATAAACACTTGCTGAGTCAAGGAAGAATAAGGGGAACAAAGTAAATTCTTTCATCTTTCATCCAAAGAAATTTCAAATGAGTGAAAGGACAATTGATTACATCCAAATAATAGATGAACTCATACCAGGAGTGGGGTTCGAACCCACGAGGACATATGTCCATTGGATCTTAAGTCCAACGCCTTAACCTCTCGGCCATCCTGGTGTAATAAACATTAATTCAAGGGCGCAGTCAAAATGGAATATGGAGCACACAGTTAGATCTTTTGGCTTTGATCCAGACAATATGTAAATTAAACTTGATTACATCCAAATCAAACTTTCTACCAGATGTAGGTTTGGAACAAACAAGAACATTTTAATTTTGATAATGAGTCTAACGCCTTAAACACACTGACATCCAGGTGTTTCTAAAAGACTAACAAGAGCTGAGTCAAAGTTGAAGATCTTGTCATAGTCATTCCTTTCAGATTTGAGCCACGCTAATTGGAAATTAATGAAAGGTGGGTTGATTACATCCAAAGTAAGTTTTTTTCCAGGAATGAGGTTGGTACCCAAAAGAACATAGCATTCATTGGATTTTTATTCCAACAGTCTAAAACACTCAGCCATCCTGGTGTAAAGTACAATCAAGAGCCCAGTGAAATTCGAATGAAGAGCACACAATAAATTATTTTGGCTTTGAGCCAGACAATATCTAAATGAGACTTGTTGACATCCAAATCAAACTTAATACAAGAATGGGGTTTCGAAGCAAGAAGAATAATAATTAAGTTGATAATGACTCTAACACCATAACTACTTAGCCATCTTTTGTGTTTTTAAACGATAAACACTTGCTGAGTCAAGGAAGAATAAGGGGAACAAAGTCAATTCTTTCATCTTTCATCCAAAGAAATTTCAAATGAGTGAAAGGACAATTGATTACATCCAAATAATAGATAACTCATACCAGGAGTGGGGTTCGAACCCACGAGGACATATGTCCATTGGATCTTAAGTCCAACGCCTTAACCTCTCGGCCATCCTGGTGTAATAAACATTAATTCAAGGGCGCAGTCAAAATGGAATATGGAGCACACAGTTAGATCTTTTGGCTTTGAACAAGACATTATGTAAATTAAACTTGATTACATCCAAATCAAACTTTCTACCAGATGTAGGTTTGGAACAAACAATGACATTTTAATTTTGATAATGAGTCTAACGCCTTAAACACACTGACATCCAGGTGTTTCTAAAAGACTAACAAGAGCTGAGTCAAAGTTGAAGATCTTGTCATAGTCATTCCTTTCAGATTTGAGCCACGCTAATTGGAAATTAATGAAAGGTGGGTTGATTACATCCAAAGTAAGTTTTTTTCCAGGAATGAGGTTGGTACCCAAAAGAACATAGCATTCATTGGATTTTTATTCCAACAGTCTAAAACACTCAGCCATCCTGGTGTAAAGTACAATCAAGAGCCCAGTGAAATTCGAATGAAGAGCACACAATAAATTATTTTGGCTTTGAGCCAGACAATATCTAAATGAGACTTGTTGACATCCAAATCAAACTTAATACAAGAATGGGGTTTCGAAGCAAGAAGAATAATAATTAAGTTGATATGACTCTAACACCATAACTACTTAGCCATCTTTTGTGTTTTAAACGATAAACACTTGCTGAGTCAAGGAAGAATAAGGGGAACAAAGTCAATTCTTTCATCTTTCATCCAAAGAAATTTCAAATGAGTGAAAGGACAATTGATTACATCCAAATAATAGATGAAACTCATACCAGGAGTGGGGTTCGAACCCACGAGGACATATGTCCATTGGATCTTAAGTCCAACGCCCTTAACCTCTCGGCCATCCTGGTGTAATAAACATTATTCAAGGGCGCAGTCAAAATGGAATATGGAGCACACAGTCTAGATCTTTTGGCTTTGATCCAGACAATAGTAAATTACACTTGATTACATCCAATCCAACTTTCTACCAGATGTATGGTTGGAACAAACAAGACATTTTACTTTTGATAATGAGTCTAACCGCCTTAAACACACTGACATACAGGTGTTTCCTAAACGACTAACAAGAGCTGGAGTCAAAGTTGAAGATCTTGTCATAGTCATTCCTTTTCAGATTTGAATGCACGCTAATTGGAACTTAATGAAAGGTGGGTGATTACATCCAAAGTAAGTTTTTTCCTTTTTTTCCAGGAATGAGGTTGGTACCCAAAAGAAATAGCATTCATTGGATTTTTATTCCAACAGTCTAAAACACTCAGCCATCCTGGTGTAAAGTACAATCAAGAGCCCAGTGAAATTCGAATGAGGAACACAATAAATTATTTTGGCTTTGAGCCAGACAATATCTAAATGAGACTTGTTGACATCCAAATCAAACTTAATACAAGAATGGGGTTTCGAAGCAAGAAGAATAATAATTAAGTTGATAATGACTCTAACACCATAACTACTTAGCCATCTTTTGTGTTTTAAACGATAAACACTTGCTGAGTCAAGGAAGAATAGGGGAACAAAAGTTCTTTCTTCATCTTCATCCAAAGAAATTTCAAATGAGTGAAAGGACAATTGATTACCCAAATAATAGATGAACTCATACCAGGAGTGGGGTTCGAACCCACGAGGACATATGTCCATTGGATCTTAAGTCCAACGCCTTAACCTCTCGGCCATCCTGGTGTAATAAACATAATTCAAGGGCGCAGTCAAAATGGAATATGGAGCACACAGTTAGATCTTTTGGCTTTGATCCAGACAAATGTAAATTAAACTTGATTACATCCAAATCAAACTTTCTACCAGATGTAGGTTTGGAACAAACAAGAACATTTTAATTTTGATAATGAGTCTAACGCCTTAAACACACTGACATCCAGGTGTTTCTAAAAGACTAACAAGAGCTGAGTCAAAGTAGAAGATCTTGTCATAGTCATTCCTTTCAGATTTGAGCCACGCTAATTGGAAAATTTCCAGGAATCCGGTTTTGGTACCCACAAGAACATAGCATTCATTGGATTTTTATTCCAACAGCCTAAAACACTCAGCCATCCTGGTGTAAAGTACAATCAAGAGCCCAGTGAAATTGGAATGAAGAGCACACAGTAAGTTATTTTGGCTTGAGCAGACAATATCTAAATGAGACTTGTTGACATCCAAATCAAACTTAATACAAGAATGGGGTTT
>NW_022264781.1:0-23079 GCF_002021735.2 Oncorhynchus kisutch
GGACCATGGGGTAGTAATACACTATATTAGACCAGGACATGGGGTAGTAATACACTATATTAGACCAGGACCATGGGGTAGTAATACACTATATTAGACCAGGACCATGGGGTAGTAAGTACACTTAATACACTATATTAGACCAGGACCATGGGGTAGTAATACACTATATTAGACCAGGACCATGGGGTAGTAATACACTATATTAGACCAGGACCATGGGGTAGTAATACACTATATTAGACCAGGACCATGGGGTAGTAATACACTATATTAGACCAGGACCATGGGGTAGTAATACACTATATTAGACCAGGACCATGGGGTAGTAATACACTATATTAGACCAGGACCATGGGGTAGTAATACACTATATTAGACCAGGACCATGGGGTAGTAATACACTATATTAGACCAGGACCATGGGGTAGTAATACACTATATTAGACCAGGACCATGGGGTAGTAATACACTATATTAGACCAGGACCATGGGGTAGTAATACACTATATTAGACCAGGACCATGGGGTAGTAATACACTATATTAGACCAGGACCATGGGGTAGTAATACACTATATTAGACCAGGACCATGGGGTAGTAATACACTATATTAGACCAGGACCATGGGGTAGTAATACACTATATTAGACCAGGACCATGGGGTAGTAATACACTATATTAGACCAGGACCATGGGGTAGTAATACACTATATTAGACCAGGACCATGGGGTAGTAATACACTATATTAGACCAGGACCATGGGGTAGTAATACACTATATTAGACCAGGACCATGGGGGGTAGTAATACACTATATTAGACCAGGACCATGGGGTAGTAATACACTATATTAGACCAGGACCATGGGGTAGTAATACACTATATTAGACCAGGACCATGGGGTAGTAATACACTATATTAGACCAGGACCATGGGGTAGTAATACACTATATTAGACCAGGACCATGGGGTAGTAATACACTATATTAGACCAGGACCATGGGGTAGTAATACACTATATTAGACCAGGACCATGGGTAGTAATACACTATATTAGACCAGGACCATGGGGTAGTAATACACTATATTAGACCAGGACCATGGGGTAGTAATACACTATATTAGACCAGGACCATGGGTAGTAATACACTATATTAGACCAGGACCATGGGGTAGTAATACACTATATTATACCAGGACCATGGGGTAGTAATACACTATATTATACCAGGACCATGGGGTAGTAATACACTATATTAGACCAGGACCATGGGGTAGTAATACACTATATTAGACCAGGACCATGGGGTAGTAATACACTATATTAGACCAGGACCATGGGGTAGTAATACACTATATTAGACCAGGACCATGGGGTAGTAATACACTATATTACCAGGACCATGGGGTAGTAATACACTATATTAGACCAGGACCATGGGGTAGTAATACACTATATTAGACCAGGACCATGGGGTAGTAATACACTATACATAGCACTACATTAGTCCAGGACCATGGGGTAGTAATACACTATATTAGACCAGGACCATGGGGTAGTAATACACTATATTAGACCAGGACCATGGGGTAGCAATACACTATATTAGACCAGGACCATGGGGGGTAATACACTATATTAGACCAGGACCATGGGGTAGTAATACACTATATTAGACCAGGACCATGGGGTAGTAATACACTATATTAGACCAGGACCATGGGGTAGTAATACACTATATTAGACCAGGACCATGGGGTAGTAATACACTATATTAGACCAGGACCATGGGGTAGTAATACACTATATTAGACCAGGACCATGGGGTAGTAATACACTATATTAGACCAGGACCATGGGGTAGTAATACACTATATTAGACCAGGACCATGGGGTAGTAATACACTATATTAGACCAGGACCATGGGGTAGTAATACACTATATTAGACCAGGACCATGGGGTAGTAATACACTATATTAGACCAGGACCATGGGGTAGTAATACACTATATTAGACCAGGACCATGGGGTAGTAATACACTATATTAGACCAGGACCATGGGGTAGTAATACACTATATTAGACCAGGACCATGGGTAGTAATACACTATATTAGACCAGGACCATGGGGTAGTAATACACTATATTAGACCAGGACCATGGGGTAGTAATACACTATATTATACCAGGACCATGGGGTAGTAATACACTATATTAGACCAGGACCATGGGGTAGTAATACACTATATTAGACCAGGACCATGGGGTAGTAATACACTATATTAGACCAGGACCATGGGGTAGTAAACCACTATATTAGACCAGGACCATGGGGTAGTAATACACTATATTAGACCAGGACCATGGGGTAGTAATACACTATATTAGACCAGGACCATGGGGTAGTAATACACTATATTAGACCAGGACCATGGGGTAGTAATACACTATATTAGACCAGGACCATGGGGTAGTAATACACTATATTAGACCAGGACCATGGGTAGTAATACACTATATTAGACCAGGACCATTGGGTAGTAATACACTATATTAGACAGGACCATGGGGTAGTAATACACTATATTAGACCAGGACCATGGGGTAGTAATACACTATATTATACCAGGACCATGGGGTAGTAATACACTATATTATACCAGGACCATGGGGTAGTAATACACTATATTAGACCAGGACCATGGGGTAGTAATACACTATATTAGACCAGGACCATGGGGTAGTAATACACTATATTAGACCAGGACCATGGGGTTGTAATACACTATACTATACCAGAACCATGGGGGGGTAATACACTATATTAGACCAGGACCATGGGGTAGTAATACACTATATTAGACCAGGACCATGGGGTAGTAATACACTATACATAGCACTACATTAGTCCAGGACCATGGGGTAGTAATACACTATATTAGACCAGGACCATGGGGTAGTAATACACTATATTAGACCAGGACCATGGGGTAGTAATACACTATATTATACCAGGACCATGGGAGGGTAATACACTATATTAGACCAGGACCATGGGGTAGTAATACACTATATTAGACCAGGACCATGGGGTTGTAATACACTATATTAGACCAGGACCATGGGGTAGTAATACACTATATTAGACCAGGACCATGGGGTAGTAATACACTATATTAGACCAGGACCATGGGGTAGGAATACACTATATTATACCAGGACCATGGGGGGTAATACACTATATTAGACAAGGACCATGGGGTAGTAATACACTATATTAGACCAGGACCATGGGGTAGTAATACACTATATTAGACCAGGACCATGGGGTAGTAATACACTATATTAGACCAGGACCATGGGGTAGTAATACACTATATTAGACCAGGACCATGGGGTAGTAATACACTATATTAGACCAGGACCATGGGGTAGTAATACACTATATTAGACCAGGACCATTGGGGTAGTAATACACTATATTAGACAGGACCATGGGGTAGTAATACACTATATTAGCCAGGACCATGGGGTAGTAATACACTATATTATACCAGGACCATGGGGTAGTAATCACTATATTAGACCAGGACCATGGGGTAGTAATACACTATATTAGACCAGGACCATGGGGTAGTAATACACTATATTAGACCAGGACCATGGGGTAGTAATACACTATATTAGACCAGGACCATGGGGTAGTAATACACTATATTAGACCAGGACCATGGGGTAGTAATACACTATATTAGACCAGGACCATGGGGTAGTAATACACTATATTAGACCAGGACCATGGGGTAGTAATACACTATATTAGACCAGGACCATGGGGTAGTAATACACTATATTAGACAAGGACCATGGGGTAGTAATACACTATATTAGACCAGGACCATGGGGTAGTAATACACTATATTAGACCAGGACCATGGGTAGTAATACACTATATTAGACATTACCATGGGGTAGTAATTCACTATATTATACCAGGACCATGGGGTAGTAATACACTATATTAGACCAGGACCATGGGGTAGTAATACACTATATTATACCAGGACCATGGGGTAGTAATACACTATATTAGACCAGGACCATGGGGTAGTAATACACTATATTAGACCAGGACCATGGGGTAGTAATACACTATATTAGACCAGGACCATGGGGTAGTAATACACTATACTATACCAGAACCATGGGGGGTAATACACTATATTAGACCAGGACCATGGGGTAGTAATACACTATATTAGACCAGGACCATGGGGTAGTAATACACTATACATAGCACTACATTAGTCCAGGACCATGGGGTAGTAATACACTATATTAGACCAGGACCATGGGGTAGTAATACACTATATTAGACCAGGACCATGGGGTAGTAATACACTATATTATACCAGGACCATGGGAGGGTAATACACTATATTAGACCAGGACCATGGGGTAGTAATACACTATATTATACCAGGACCATGGGGTAGTAATACACTATACATAGCACTACATTAGTCCAGGACCATGGGGTAGTAATACACTATATTAGACCAGGACCATGGGGTAGTAATACACTATATTATACCAGGACCATGGGAGTAATACACTATATTAGACCAGGACCATGGGGTAGTAATACACTATATTAGACCAGGACCATGGGGTAGTAATACACTATATTAGACCAGGACCATGGGGTAGTAATACACTATATTAGACCAGGACCATGGGGTAGTAATACACTATATTAGACCAGGACCATGGGGTAGTAATACACTATATTAGACCAGGACCATGGGTAGGAATACACTATATTAGACCAGGACCATGGGGTAGTAATACACTATATTAGACCAGGACCATGGGGTAGTAATACACTATATTAGACCAGGACCATGGGGTAGTAATACACTATATTAGACCAGGACCATGGGGTAGTAATACACTATATTAAACCAGGACCATGGGGTAGTAATACACTATATTAGACCAGGACCATGGGGTAGTAATACACTATATTAGACCAGGACCATGGGGTAGTAATACACTATATTAGACCAGGACCATGGGGTAGTAATACACTATATTAGACCAGGACCATGGGGTAGTAATACACTATATTAGACCAGGACCATGGGGTAGTAATACACTATATTAGACCAGGACCATGGGGTAGTAATACACTATATTAGACCAGGACCATGGGGTAGTAATACACTATATTAGACCAGGACCATGGGGTAGTAATACACTATATTAGACCAGGACCATGGGGTAGTAATACACTATATTATACCAGGACCATGGGGTAGTAATACACTATATTAGACCAGGACCATGGGGTAGTAATACACTATATTAGACCAGGACCATGGGGTAGTAATACACTATATAATACCAGGACCATGGGGTAGTAATACACTATATTAGACCAGGACCATGGGGTAGTAATACACTATATTAGACCAGGACCATGGGGTAGTAATACACTATATAGAGCAGTATATTAGACCAGGGCCATGGGTAGTAATACACTATATTAGACCAGGACCATGGGGTAGTAATACACTATATTATACCAGGACCATGGGAGGGTAATACACTATATTAGACCAGGACCATGGGGTAGTAATACACTATATTAGACCAGGACCATGGGGTAGTAATACACTATATTAGACAAGGACCATGGGGTAGTAATACACTATATTAGACCAGGACCATGGGGTAGTAATACACTATATTAGACCAGGACCATGGGGTAGTAATACACTATATTATACCAGGACCATGGGGTAGTAATACACTATATTAGACCAGGACCATGGGGTAGTAATACACTATATTAGACCAGGACCATGGGGTAGTAATACACTATATTAGACCAGGACCATGGGGTAGTAATACACTATATTAGACCAGGACCATGGGGTAGTAATACACTATATTAGACCAGGACCATGGGGTAGTAATACACTATATTAGACCAGGACCATGGGGTAGTAATACACTATATTAGACAGGACCATGGGGTAGTAATACACTATATTAGACCAGGACCATGGGGTAGTAATACACTATATTAGACCAGGACCATGGGGTAGTAATACACTATATTAGACCAGGACCATGGGGTAGTAATACACTATATTAGACCAGGACCATGGGGTAGTAATACACTATATTAGACCAGGACCATGGGTAGTAATACACTATATTAGACCAGGACCATGGGGTAGTAATACACTATATTAGACCAGGACCATGGGGTAGTAATACACTATATTAGACCAGGACCATGGGGTAGTAATACACTATATTATACCAGGACCATGGGAGGGTAATACACTATATTAGACAAGGACCATGGGGTAGTAATACACTATATTAGACCAGGACCATGGGGTAGTAATACACTATATTAGACCAGGACCATGGGGTAGTAATACACTATATTAGACCAGGACCATGGGGTAGTAATACACTATATTAGACCAGGACCATGGGGTAGTAATACACTATATTAGACCAGGACCATGGGGTAGTAATACACTATATTAGACCAGGACCATGGGGTAGTAATACACTATATTAGACCAGGACCATGGGGTAGTAATACACTATATTAGACCAGGACCATGGGGTAGTAATACACTATATTAGACCAGGACCATTGGGTAGTAATACACTATAGTAGACATTACCATGGGGTAGTAATACACTATATTATACCAGGACCATGGGGTAGTAATACACTATATTAAACCAGGACCAAGGGGTAGTAATACACTATATTAGACCAGGACCATGGGGTAGTAATACACTATATTAGACCAGGACCATGGGGTAGTAATACACTATATTAGACCAGGACCATGGGGTAGTAATACACTATATTAGACCAGGACCATGGGGTAGTAATACACTATATTATACCAGGACCATGGGGGGGTAATACACTATATTAGACCAGGACCATGGGGTAGTAATACACTATATTAGACCAGGACCATGGGGTAGTAATACACTATACATAGCACTACATTAGTCCAGGACCATGGGGTAGTAATACACTATATTAGACCAGGACCATGGGGTAGTAATACACTATATTAGACCAGGACCATGGGGTAGTAATACACTATATTATACCAGGACCATGGGAGGGTAATACACTATATTAGACCAGGACCATGGGGTAGTAATACACTATATTAGACCAGGACCATGGGGTAGTAATACACTATATTAGACCAGGACCATGGGGTAGTAATACACTATATTAGACCAGGACCATGGGGTAGTAATACACTATATTAGACCAGGACCATGGGGTAGTAATACACTATATTAGACCAGGACCATGGGAGGTAATACACTATATTAGACCAGGACCATGGGGTAGTAATACACTATATTAGACCAGGACCATGGGGTAGTAATACACTATATTAGACCAGGACCATGGGGTAGTAATACACTATATTAGACCAGGACCATGGGGTAGTAATACACTATATTAGACCAGGACCATGGGGTAGTAATACACTATATTAGACCAGGACCATGGGGTAGTAATACACTATATTAGACCAGGACCATTGGGTAGTAATACACTATATTAGACCAGGACCATGGGGTAGTAATACACTATATTAGCCAATACCATGGGGTAGTAATACACTATATTATACCAGGACCATGGGGTAGTAATACACTATATTATACCAGGACCATGGGGTAGTAATACACTATATTAGACCAGGACCATGGGGTAGTAATACACTATATTAGACCAGGACCATGGGGTAGTAATACACTATATTAGACCAGGACCATGGGGTAGTAATACACTATATTAGACCAGGACCATGGGGTAGTAATACACTATATTAGACCAGGACCATGGGGTAGTAATACACTATATTAGACCAGGACCATGGGGTAGTAATACACTATATTAGACCAGGACCATGGGGTAGTAATACACTATATTAGACCAGGACCATGGGGTAGTAATACACTATATTAGACCAGGACCATGGGGTAGTAATACACTATATTAGACCAGGACCATGGGGTAGTAATACACTATATTAGACCAGGACCATGGGGTAGTAATACACTATATTAGACCAGGACCATGGGGTAGTAATACACTATACTAGCACTACATTAGACCAGGACCATGGTGTAGTAATACACTATATAAGACCAGGACCATGGGGTAGTAATACACTATATTAGACCAGGACCATGGGGTAGTAATACACTATATTAGACCAGGACCATGGGGTAGTAATACACTATATTAGACCAGGACCATGGGGTAGTAATACACTATATTAGACCAGGACCATGGGGTAGTAATACACTATATTAGACCAGGACCATGGGGTAGTAATACACTATATTAGACCAGGACCATGGGGTAGTAATACACTATATTAGACCAGGACCATGGGGTAGTAATACACTATATTAGACCAGGACCATGGGGTAGTAATACACTATATTAGACCAGGACCATGGGGTAGTAATACACTATATTAGACCAGGACCATGGGGTAGTAATACACTATATTAGACCAGGACCATGGGGTAGTAATACACTATATTAGACCAGGACCATGGGGTAGTAATACACTATATTAGACCAGGACCATGGGGTAGTAATACACTATATTATACCAGGACCATGGGGTAGTAATACACTATATTATACCAGGACCATGGGGTAGTAATACACTATATTAGACCAGGACCATGGGGTAGTAATACACTATATTAGACCAGGACCATGGGGTAGTAATACACTATATTAGACCAGGACCATGGGGTAGTAATACACTATATTAGACCAGGACCATGGGGTAGTAATACACTATATTAGACCAGGACCATGGGGTAGTAATACACTATATTAGACCAGGACCATGGGGTAGTAATACACTATATTAGACCAGGACCATGGGGTAGTAATACACTATATTAGACCAGGACCATGGGGTAGTAATACACTATATTAGACCAGGACCATGGGTAGTAATACACTATATTAGACAGGACCATGGGGTAGTAATACACTATATTAGACCAGGACCATGGGGTAGTAATACACTATATTAGACCAGGACCATGGGGTAGTAATACACTATATTAGACCAGGACCATGGGGTAGTAATACACTATATTAGACCAGGACCATGGGGTAGTAATACACTATATTAGACCAGGACCATGGGGTAGTAATACACTATATTAGACCAGGACCATGGGGTAGTAATACACTATATTAGACCAGGACCATGGGGTAGTAATACACTATATTAGACCAGGACCATGGGGTAGTAATACACTATATTAGACCAGGACCATGGGGTAGTAATACACTATATTAGACAGGACCATGGGGTAGTAATACACTATATTAGACCAGGACCATGGGGTAGTAATACACTATATTAGACCAGGACCATGGGGTAGTAATACACTATATTAGACCAGGACCATGGGGTAGTAATACACTATATTAGACCAGGACCATGGGGTAGTAATACACTATATTAGACCAGGACCATGGGGTAGTAATACACTATATTAGCACTACATTAGACCAGGACCATGGGGTAGTAATACACTATATTAGACCAGGACCATGGGGTAGTAATACACTATATTAGACCAGGACCATGGGAGGTAATACACTATATTAGACCAGGACCATGGGGTAGTAATACACTATATTAGACCAGGACCATGGGGTAGTAATACACTATATTAGACCAGGACCATGGGGTAGTAATACACTATATTAGACCAGGACCATGGGGTAGTAATACACTATATTAGACCAGGACCATGGGGTAGTAATACACTATATTAGACCAGGACCATGGGGTAGTAATACACTATATTAGACCAGGACCATGGGGTAGTAATACACTATATTAGACCAGGACCATGGGGTAGTAATACACTATATTAGACCAGGACCATGGGGTAGTAATACACTATATTAGACCAGGACCATGGGGTAGTAATACACTATATTAGACCAGGACCATGGGGTAGTAATACACTATATTAGACATTACCAAGGGGTAGTAATTCACTATATTATACCAGGACCAAGGGGTAGTAATACACTATATTAGACCAGGACCATGGGGTAGTAATACACTATATTAGACCAGGACCATGGGGTAGTAATACACTATATTAGACCAGGACCATGGGGTAGTAATACACTATATTAGACCAGGACCATGGGGTAGTAATATACTATATTAGACCAGGACCATGGGGTAGTAATACACTATATTAGACCAGGACCATGGAGTAGTAATACACTATATTAGACCAGGACCATGGGGTAGTAATACACTATATTAGACCAGGACCATGGGGTAGTAATACACTATACATTATACCAGGACCATGGGGTAGTAATACACTATATTAGACCAGGACCATGGGGTAGTAATACACTATATTAGACCAGGACCATGGGGTAGTAATACACTATATTAGACCAGGACCATGGGGTAGTAATACACTATATTAGACCAGGACCATGGGGTAGTAATACACTATATAGACCAGGACCATGGGGTAGTAATACACTATATTAGACCAGGACCATGGGAGTTTAATTAGCCACCGTATTAGACCTACATGGGGTAGTAATACACTTTTACCTGGGGTAGTAATACACTATATTAGACCAGGACCATGGGGTAGTAATACACTATATTAGACCAGGACCATGGGGTAGTAATACACTATATTAGACCAGGACCATGGGGTAGTAATACACTATATTAGACCAGGACCATGGGGTAGTAATACACTATATTAGACCAGGACCATGGGGTAGTAATACACTATATTAGACCAGGACCATGGGGTAGTAATACACTATATTAGACCAGGACCATGGGGTAGTAATACACTATATTAGACCAGGACCATGGGGTAGTAATACACTATATTAGACCAGGACCATGGGGTAGTAATACACTATATTAGACCAGGACCATGGGGTAGTAATACACTATATTAGACCAGGACCATGGGGTAGTAATACACTATATTAGACCAGGACCATGGGGTAGTAATACACTATATTAGACCAGGACCATGGGGTAGTAATACACTATATTAGACCAGGACCATGGGGTAGTAATACACTATATTAGACCAGGACCATGGGGTAGTAATACACTATATTAGACCAGGACCATGGGGTAGTAATACACTATATTAGACCAGGACCATGGGGTAGTAATACACTATATTAGACCAGGACCATGGGGTAGTAATACACTATATTAGACCAGGACCATGGGGTAGTAATACACTATACATAGCACTACATTAGTCCAGGACCATGGTGTAGTAATACACTATATTAGACCAGGACCATGGGGTAGTAATACACTATATTAGACCAGGACCATGGGGGAAGGAATACACTATATTAGACCAGGACCATGGGGTAGTAATACACTATATTAGACCAGGACCATGGGGTAGTAATACACTATATTAGACCAGGACCATGGGGTAGTAATACACTATATTAGACCAGGACCATGGGGTAGTAATACACTATAGTAGACATTACCATGGGGTAGTAATACACTATATTAGACCAGGACCATGGGGTAGTAATACACTATATTAGACCAGGACCATGGGGTAGTAATACACTATATTAGACCAGGACAATGGTGTAGTAATACACTATATTAGACCAGGACCATGGGGTAGTAATACACTATATTAGACCAGGACCATGGGGTAGTAATACACTATATTAGACCAGGACCATGGGGTAGTAATACACTATATTAGACCAGGACCATGGGGTAGTAATACACTATATTAGACCAGGACCATGGGGTAGTAATACACTATATTAGACCAGGACCATGGGGTAGTAATACACTATATTAGACCAGGACCATGGGGTAGTAATACACTATATTAGACCAGGACCATGGGGTAGTAATACACTATATTAGACCAGGACCATGGGGTAGTAATACACTATATTAGACCAGGACCATGGGGTAGTAATACACTATATTAGACCAGGACCATGGGGTAGTAATACACTATATTAGACCAGGACCATGGGGTAGTAATACACTATATTAGACCAGGACCATGGGGTAGTAATACACTATATTAGACCAGGACCATGGGGTAGTAATACACTATATTAGACCAGGACCATGGGGTAGTAATACACTATATTAGACCAGGACCATGGGGTAGTAATACACTATATTAGACCAGGACCATGGGGTAGTAATACACTATATAGAGCACTACATTAGACCAGGACCATGGGGTAGTAATACACTATATTAGACCAGGACCATGGGGTAGTAATACACTATATTAGACCAGGACCATGGGGGGTAATACACTATATTAGACCAGGACCATGGGGTAGTAATACACTATATTAGACCAGGACCATGGGGTAGTAATACACTATATTAGACCAGGACCATGGGGTAGTAATACACTATATTAGACCAGGACCATGGGGTAGTAATACACTATATTAGACCAGGACCATGGGGTAGTAATACACTATATTAGACCAGGACCATGGGGTAGTAATACACTATATTAGACCAGGACCATGGGGTAGTAATACACTATATTAGACCAGGACCATGGGGTAGTAATACACTATATTAGACCAGGACCATGGGGTAGTAATACACTATATTAGACCAGGACCATGGGGTAGTAATACACTATATTAGACCAGGACCATGGGGTAGTAATACACTATATTAGACCAGGACCATGGGGTAGTAATACACTATATTAGACCAGGACCATGGGGTAGTAATACACTATATTAGACCAGGACCATGGGGTAGTAATACACTATATTAGACCAGGACCATGGGGTAGTAATACACTATATTAGACCAGGACCATGGGGTAGTAATACACTATATTAGACCAGGACCATGGGGTAGTAATACACTATATTAGACCAGGACCATGGGGTAGTAATACACTATATTAGACCAGGACCATGGGGTAGTAATACACTATATTAGACCAGGACCATGGGGTAGTAATACACTATATTAGACCAGGACCATGGGGTAGTAATACACTATATTAGACCAGGACCATGGGGTAGTAATACACTATATTAGACCAGGACCATGGGGTAGTAATACACTATATTAGACCAGGACCATGGGGTAGTAATACACTATATTAGACCAGGACCATGGGGTAGTAATACACTATATTAGACCAGGACCATGGGGTAGTAATACACTATATTAGACCAGGACCATGGGGTAGTAATACACTATATTATACCAGGACCATGGGGTAGTAATACACTATATTAGACCAGGACCATGGGGTAGTAATACACTATATTAGACCAGGACCATGGGGTAGTAATACACTATATTAGACCAGGACCATGGGGTAGTAATACACTATATTAGACCAGGACCATGGGGTAGTAATACACTATATTAGACCAGGACCATGGGGTAGTAATACACTATATTAGACCAGGACCATGGGGTAGTAATACACTATATTAGACCAGGACCATGGGGTAGTAATACACTATATTAGACCAGGACCATGGGGTAGTAATACACTATATTAGACCAGGACCATGGGGTAGTAATACACTATATTAGACCAGGACCATGGGGTAGTAATACACTATATTAGACCAGGACCATGGGGTAGTAATACACTATATTAGACCAGGACCATGGGGTAGTAATACACTATATTAGACCAGGACCATGGGGTAGTAATACACTATATTAGACCAGGACCATGGGGTAGTAATACACTATATTAGACCAGGACCATGGGGTAGTAATACACTATATTAGACCAGGACCATGGGGTAGTAATACACTATATTAGACCAGGACCATGGGGTAGTAATACACTATATAGCACTATATTAGACCAGGACCATGGGGTAGTAATACACTATATTAGACCAGGACCATGGGGTAGTAATACACTATATTAGACCAGGACCATGGGGTAGTAATACACTATATTAGACCAGGACCATGGGGTAGTAATACACTATATTAGACCAGGACCATGGGGTAGTAATACACTATATTAGACCAGGACCATGGGGTAGTAATACACTATATTAGACCAGGACCATGGGGTAGTAATACACTATATTAGACCAGGACCATGGGGTAGTAATACACTATATTAGACCAGGACCATGGGTAGTAATACACTATATTAGACAGGACCATGGGGTAGTAATACACTATATTAGACCAGGACCATGGGGTAGTAATACACTATATTAGACCAGGACCATGGGGTAGTAATACACTATATTAGACCAGGACCATGGGGTAGTAATACACTATATTAGACCAGGACCATGGGGTAGTAATACACTATATTAGACCAGGACCATGGGGTAGTAATACACTATATTAGACCAGGACCATGGGGTAGTAATACACTATATTAGACCAGGACCATGGGGTAGTAATACACTATATTAGACCAGGACCATGGGGTAGTAATACACTATATTAGACCAGGACCATGGGGTAGTAATACACTATATTAGACCAGGACCATGGGGTAGTAATACACTATATTAGACCAGGACCATGGGGTAGTAATACACTATATTAGACCAGGACCATGGGGTAGTAATACACTATATTATACCAGGACCATGGGGTAGTAATACACTATATTAGACCAGGACCATGGGGTAGTAATACACTATATTATACCAGGACCATGGGGTAGTAATACACTATATTAGACCAGGACCATGGGGTAGTAATACACTATATTAGACCAGGACCATGGGGTAGTAATACACTATATTAGACCAGGACCATGGGGTAGTAATACCCTACTATATTAGACCAGGACCATGGGGTAGTAATACACTATATTAGACCAGGACCATGGGGTAGTAATACACTATATTATACCAGGACCATGGGTAGTAATACACTATATTAGACCAGGACCATGGGGTAGTAATACACTATATTAGACCAGGACCATGGGGTAGTAATACACTATATTAGACCAGGACCATGGGGTAGTAATACACTATATTAGACCAGGACCATGGGGTAGTAATACACTATATTATACCAGGACCATGGGGTAGTAATACACTATATTAGACCAGGACCATGGGGTAGTAATACACTACACTATATTAGACCAGGACCATGGGGTAGTAATACACTATATTAGACCAGGACCATGGGGTAGTAATACACTATATTAGACCAGGACCATGGGGTAGTAATACACTATATTAGACCAGGACCATGGGGTAGTAATACACTATATTAGACCAGGACCATGGGGTAGTAATACACTATATTAGACCAGGACCATGGGGTAGTAATACACTATATTAGACCAGGACCATGGGGTAGTAATACACTATATTAGACCAGGACCATGGGGTAGTAATACACTATATTAGACCAGGACCATGGGGTAGTAATACACTATATTAGACCAGGACCATGGGGTAGTAATACACTATATTAGACCAGGACCATGGGGTAGTAATACACTATATTAGACCAGGACCATGGGGTAGTAATACACTATATTATACCAGGACCATGGGGTAGTAATACACTATATTAGACCAGGACCATGGGGTAGTAATACACTATATTAGACCAGGACCATGGGTAGTAATACACTATATAGAGCACTATATTAGACCAGGACCATGGGGTAGTAATACACTATATTAGACCAGGACCATGGGGTAGTAATACACTATATTACACCAGGACCATGGGAGGGTAATACACTATATTAGACCAGGACCATGGGGTAGTAATACACTATATTAGACCAGGACCATGGGGTAGTAATACACTATATTAGACCAGGACCATGGGGTAGTAATACACTATATTAGACCAGGACCATGGGGTAGTAATACACTATATTAGACCAGGACCATGGGGTAGTAATACACTATATTAGACCAGGACCATGGGGTAGTAATACACTATATTATACCAGGACCATGGGGTAGTAATACACTATATTAGACCAGGACCATGGGGTAGTAATACACTATATTACACCAGGACCATGGGAGTAATACACTATATTAGACCAGGACCATGGGTAGTAATACACTATATTAGACCAGGACCATGGGGTAGTAATACACTATATTAGACCAGGACCATGGGGTAGTAATACACTATATTAGACCAGGACCATGGGGTAGTAATACACTATATTAGACCAGGACCATGGGGTAGTAATACACTATATTAGACCAGGACCATGGGGTAGTAATACACTATATTAGACCAGGACCATGGGGTAGTAATACACTATATTAGACCAGGACCATGGGGTAGTAATACACTATATTAGACCAGGACCATGGGGTAGTAATACACTATATTATACCAGGACCATGGGGTAGTAATACACTATATTAGACCAGGACCATGGGGTAGTAATACACTATATTAGACCAGGACCATGGGGTAGTAATACACTATATTAGACCAGGACCATGGGGTAGTAATACACTATATTAGACCAGGACCATGGGGTAGTAATACCCTATATAGAGCACTATATTAGACCAGGGCCATGGGGTAGTAATACACTATATTAGACCAGGACCATGGGGTAGTAATACACTATATTAGACCAGGACCATGGGAGTAATACACTATATTAGACCAGGACCATGGGGTAGTAATACACTATATTAGACCAGGACCATGGGGTAGTTATAGACTATATTAGACCAGGACCACTGGATAGTAATACACTATATTAGACCAGTACCATGGGGTAGTAATACATTATATAATACCAGGACCATGGGGTAGTAATACACTATATTAGACCAGGACCATGGGGTAGTAATACACTAAATAGAGCACTATATTAGACCAGGACCATGGGGTTGTAATACACTATATTAGACCAGGACCATGGGGTAGTAATACACTATATTACACCAGGACAATGGGAGGGTAATACACTATATTAGACCAGGACCATGGGGTAGTAATACACTATATTAGACCAGGACCATGGGGTAGTAATACACTATATTAGACCAGGACCATGGGGTAGTAATACACTATATTAGACCAGGACCATGGGGTAGTAATACACTATATTAGACCAGGACCATGGGGTAGTAATACACTATATTAGACCAGGACCATGGGGTAGTAATACACTATATTAGACCAGGACCATGGGGTAGTAATACACTATATTAGACCAGGACCATGGGGTAGTAATACACTATATTAGACCAGGACCATGGGGTAGTAATACACTATATTAGACCAGGACCATGGGGTAGTAATACACTATATTAGACCAGGACCATGGGGTAGTAATACACTATATTAGACCAGGACCATGGGGTAGTAATACACTATATAGAGCACTATATTAGACCAGGACCATGGGGTAGTAATACACTATATTAGACCAGGACCATGGGGTAGTAATACACTATATTAGACCAGGACCATGGGGGGTAATACACTATATTAGACCAGGACCATGGGGTAGTAATACACTATATTAGACCAGGACCATGGGGTAGTAATACACTATATTAGACCAGGACCATGGGGTAGTAATACACTATATTAGACCAGGACCATGGGGTAGTAATACACTATATTAGACCAGGACCATGGGGTAGTAATACACTATATTAGACCAGGACCATGGGGTAGTAATACACTATATTAGACCAGGACCATGGGGTAGTAATACACTATATTAGACCAGGACCATGGGGTAGTAATACACTATATTAGACCAGGACCATGGGGTAGTAATACACTATATTAGACCAGGACCATGGGGTAGTAATACACTATATTAGACCAGGACCATGGGGTAGTAATACACTATATTAGACCAGGACCATGGGGTAGTAATACACTATATTAGACCAGGACCATGGGGTAGTAATACACTATATTAGACCAGGACCATGGGGTAGTAATACACTATATTAGACCAGGACCATGGGGTAGTAATACACTATATTAGACCAGGACCATGGGTAGTAATACACTAAATAGAGCACTATATTAGACCAGGACCATGGGGTAGTAATACACTATATTAGACCAGGACCATGGGGTAGTAATACACTATATTAGACCAGGACCATGGGGGTAATACACTATATTAGACCAGGACCATGGGGTAGTAATACACTATATTAGACCAGGACCATGGGGTAGTAATACACTATATTAGACCAGGACCATGGGGTAGTATACACTATATTAGACCAGGACCATGGGGTAGTAATACACTATATTAGACCAGGACCATGGGGTAGTAATACACTATATTAGACCAGGACCATGGGGTAGTAATACACTATATTAGACCAGGACCATGGGGTAGTAATACACTATATTAGACCAGGACCATGGGGTAGTAATACACTATATTAGACCAGGACCATGGGGTAGTAATACACTATATTATACCAGGACCATGGGGTAGTAATACACTATATTAGACCAGGACCATGGGGTAGTAATACACTATATTAGACCAGGACCATGGGGTAGTAATACACTATATAGAGCACTATATTAGACCAGGACCATGGGTAGTAATACACTATATTAGACCAGGACCATGGGGTAGTAATACACTATATTAGACCAGGACCATGGGAGGGTAATACACTATATTAGACCAGGACCATGGGGTAGTAATACACTATATTAGACCAGGACCATGGGGTAGTAATACACTATATTAGACCAGGACCATGGGGTAGTAATACACTATATTAGACCAGGACCATTGGGTAGTAATACACTATATTAGACATTACCATGGGGTAGTAATACACTATATTATACCAGGACCATGGGGTAGTAATACACTATATTATACCAGGACCATGGGGTAGTAATACACTATATTAGACCAGGACCATGGGATAGTAATACACTATATTAGACCAGGACCATGGGAGGGTAATACACTATATTAGACCAGGACCATGGGGTAGTAATACACTATATTAGACCAGGACCATGGGGTAGTAATACACTATATTAGACCAGGACCATGGGGTAGTAATACACTATATTAGACCAGGACCATGGGGTAGTAATACACTATATTAGACCAGGACCATGGGGTAGTAATACACTATATTAGACCAGGACCATGGGGTAGTAATACACTATATTAGACCAGGACCATGGGGTAGTAATACACTATATTAGACCAGGACCATGGGGTAGTAATACACTATATTAGACCAGGACCATGGGGTAGTAATACACTATATTATACCAGGACCATGGGGTAGTAATACACTATATTAGACCAGGACCATGGGGTAGTAATACACTATATAATACCAGGACCATGGGGTAGTAATACACTATATTAGACCAGGACCATGGGGTAGTAATACACTATATTAGACAGGACCATGGGTAGTAATACTATATAGAGCACTATATTAGACCAGGGCCATGGGGTAGTAATACACTATATTAGACCAGGACCATGGGGTAGTAATACACTATATTAGACCAGGACCATGGGGGGTAATACACTATATTAGACCAGGACCATGGGGTAGTAATACACTATATTAGACCAGGACCATGGGGTAGTAATACACTATATTAGACCAGGACCATGGTAGTAATACACTATATTAGACCAGGACCATGGGGTAGTAATACATTATATAATACCAGGACCATGGGGTAGTAATACACTATATTAGACCAGGACCATGGGGTAGTAATACACTAAATAGAGCACTATATTAGACCAGGACCATGGGGTTGTAATACACTATATTAGACCAGGACCATGGGGTAGTAATACACTATATTAGACCAGGACAATGGGGAGGGTAATACACTATATTAGACCAGGACCATGGGGTAGTAATACACTATATTAGACCAGGACCATGGGGTAGTAATACACTATATTAGACCAGGACCATGGGGTAGTAATACACTATATTAGACCAGGACCATGGGGTAGTAATACACTATATTAGACCAGGACCATGGGTAGTAATACACTATATTAGACCAGGACCATGGGGTAGTAATACACTATATTAGACCAGGACCATGGGGTAGTAATACACTATATTAGACCAGGACCATGGGGTAGTAATACACTATATTAGACCAGGACCATGGGGTAGTAATACACTATATAATACCAGGACCATGGGGTAGTAATACACTATATTAGACCAGGACCATGGGGTAGTAATACACTATATTAGACCAGGACCATGGGGTAGTAATACACTATATAGAGCACTATATTAGACCAGGACCATGGGGTAGTACACTATATTAGACCAGGACCATGGGGTAGTAATACACTATATTAGACCAGGACCATGGGGGTAATACACTATATTAGACCAGGACCATGGGGTAGTAATACACTATATTAGACCAGGACCATGGGGTAGTAATACACTATATTAGACAAGGACCATGGGGTAGTAATAGACTATATTAGACCAGGACCATGGGGTAGTAATACACTATATTAGACATGACCATGGGGTAGTAATACACTATATTATACCAGGACCATGGGGTAGTAATATACTGTATTATACCAGGACCATGGGGTAGTAATTCACTATATTAGACCAGGACCATGGGGTAGTAATACACTATATTACACCAGGACAATGGGAGGGTAATACACTATATTAGACCAGGACAATTGGGTAGTAATACACTATATTAGACCAGGACCATGGGGTAGTAATACAATATATTAGACCAGGACCATGGGGTAGTAATACACTATATTAGACCAGGACCATGGGGTAGTAATACACTATATTAGACCAGGACCATGGGGTAGTAATACACTATATTAGACCAGGACCATGGGGTAGTAATACACTATATTAGACCAGGACCATGGGGTAGTAATACACTATATTAGACCAGGACCATGGGGTAGTAATACACTATATTATACCAGGACCATGGGGTAGTAATACACTATATTATACCAGGACCATGGGGTAGTAATACACTATATTAGACCAGGACCATGGGGTAGTAATACACTATATAATACCAGGACCATGGGGTAGTAATACACTATATTAGACCAGGACCATGGGGTAGTAATACACTATATTAGACCAGGACCATGGGGTAGTAATACACTATATAGCACTATATTAGACCAGGACCATGGGGTAGTAATACACTATATTAGACCAGGACCATGGGGTAGTAATACACTATATTATACCAGGACCATGGGAGGGTAATACACTATATTAGACCAGGACCATGGGGTAGTAATACACTATATTAGACCAGGACCATGGGGTAGTAATACACTATATTAGACCAGGACCATGGGTAGTAATACACTATATTAGACCAGTACCATGGGGTAGTAATACATTATATAATACCAGGACCATGGGTAGTAATACACTATATTAGACCAGGACCATGGGGTAGTAATACACTAATAGAGCACTATATTAGACCAGGACCATGGGGTAGTAATACACTATATTAGACCAGGACCATGGGGTAGTAATACACTATATTAGACCAGGACCATGGGAGGGTAATACACTATATTAGACCAGGACCATGGGGTAGTAATACACTATATTAGACCAGGACCATGGGGTAGTAATACACTATATTAGACAAGGACCATGGGGTAGTTATACACTATATTAGACCAGGACCACGGGGTAGTAATACACTATATTAGACCAGGACCATGGGGTAGTAATACACTATATTAGACCAGGACCATGGGGTAGTAATACACTATATTAGACCAGGACCATGGGGTAGTAATACACTATATTAGACCAGGACCATGGGGTAGTAATACACTATATTAGACCAGGACCATGGGGTAGTAATACACTATATTATACCAGGACCATGGGGTAGTAATACACTATATTAGACCAGGACCATGGGGTAGTAATACACTATATTAGACCAGGACCATGGGGTAGTAATACACTATATAGAGCACTATATTAGACCAGGACCATGGGGTAGTAATACACTATATTAGACCAGGACCATGGGGTAGTAATACACTATATTAGACCAGGACCATGGGAGGGTAATACACTATATTAGACCAGGACCATGGGGTAGTAATACACTATATTAGACCAGGACCATGGGGTAGTAATACACTATATTAGACCAGGACCATGGGGTAGTAATACACTATATTAGACCAGGACCATGGGGTAGTAATACACTATATTAGACCAGGACCATGGGGTAGTAATACACTATATTAGACCAGGACCATGGGGTAGTAATACACTATATTAGACCAGGACCATGGGAGGGTAATACACTATATTAGACCAGGACCATGGGGTAGTAATACACTATATTAGACCAGGACCATGGGGTAGTAATACACTATATTAGACCAGGACCATGGGGTAGTAATACACTATATTAGACCAGGACCATGGGGTAGTAATACACTATATTAGACCAGGACCATGGGGTAGTATATACACTATATTAGACCAGGACCATGGGGTAGTAATACACTATATTAGACCAGGACCATGGGGTAGTAATACACTATATTAGACCAGGACCATGGGGTAGTAATACACTATATTAGACCAGGACCATGGGGTAGTAATACACTATATTAGACCAGGACCATGGGGTAGAATACACTATATAGCACACTATATTAGACCAGGACCATGGGGTAGTAATACACTATATTAGACCAGGACCATGGGGTAGTAATACACTATATTAGACCAGGACCATGGGGGTAATACACTATATTAGACCAGGACCATGGGGTAGTAATACACTATATTAGACCAGGACCATGGGGTAGTAATACACTATATTAGACCAGGACCATGGGTAGTAATACACTATATTAGACCAGGACCATGGGGTAGTAATACACTATATAATACCAGGAC
>NW_022264782.1:0-12500 GCF_002021735.2 Oncorhynchus kisutch
GGGGGGGTGAACACTAGGGAGAGAGAGAGAGAGAGGGGGAGAGAGAGAGAGGTGAACGCCCAGGGAGAGAGAGAGAGGTTTCTTTCTCTTTTTTACTTGCACATTGTGCGTGTAATTGTGTTTATTATCTATTTCACTTGCTTTGGCAATGTAAAAATGTGTTCCCCTTGCCAATAAATTGAAATAGAAAATTGAGAGGGAGAGAGAGAGAGTGGGAGAGAGAAAGAATGAGAAGGAGGGTAAAAACTCCATTCTCCAGACAAGCTGGGCTTTTACATTCACAAATGGAAAACATTAGCTACTCCTGAAAATTTATTTAATTGCCAAAGCTATTTGGACTTGGTGGAGTGCAGCCGAAAAATAAAATTACACTAATTAATACATTTATATGGTATGATAATTCTCATAATCAAAACTAACATTGTGCCGGCGTGTATTGTGTGCAATTATCTCAGCCATATTCAGTAGGCCTCCAGATTGTTTGGAGTTGTAGGTTTCTCCCAGGGGTTTTATTCAGAAATCATCGTTTCTACGGCTGAACAGCCCCAATGAATAGGAATCAATCCACAGTCTCTGGAGTGACTCTGGTGAGGCTCAGTTGACATTTGAAGCTCAGGGAGGAAACAAAAACACACTGTTAGCTTGGTACCGTCAACTGAGGTATTTGTCTGTGCACAAATGACAGAGCTTACTTCTCAACATAATGCTCACTCTCATGTAGAGGTTGTTGTTAAGGTGGTATAAAACAGCTGTAAAGTCATTGCCATTATCAATAACATCAAGTGTGATGTTTGTCACAATACCTGCCACACGAGCCTACATGCAAACAATAAACTCAAGCCAATAATGGCACACAGCCCATAGTCTTTCTAGCGATTATAGCGATGCTAAGCTAACCCTCCCTCTTTGTACACAGCCCATAGCTAGCATGTAATAGCTCCCCTTCTCCATACACAGACCATAGCTAGCATTTAATAGCGATGCTAAGCTAGCTCCCGTTCTCCGTACACACCCCATAGCTAGATGTAATACCAATGCTAAGCTAGCTCCCCTTCTTTGTACACAGCCCATAGCTAGCTAGCTCCCCTTCTCCGTACACAGCCCATAGCTAGCATGTAATATCGATGCTAAGCTAGCTCCCCTTCTCCATACACAGCCCATAGCTAGCATGTAATAGCGATGCTAAGCTAGCTCCCGTTCTCTGTACACAGCCCATAGCTAGCATGTAATAGCGATGCTAAGCTAGCTACCCTTCTCTTTACACAGCCCATAGCTAGCATGGGTTAATATCGGTGAGCGGAGGGGGGGAGAGAGTTCTCAGTGTTTGAGACAGACAGATGGTTCCCTCACCACCCCTCCCTCCCTCCTCTATACACCCATAACACTCTGGAATGCCCTGTGAACCACTGTGTCCCAAATGGAACCCTTATTCCTATTTAGTGCTCTACTGAGGCCTTTTCACTGTGGTCAAAAGTAGGGCACTATGCAAGGAATATGGTGCCATTTGGGATGCACACTCTGTGACTGTATCTACCGTGGAATACCGGCTGAATAAGCACATTACTGGATAACTAGGTCTCAGTCTCAAGTCAGAATTAGATGTTCATCCATGTTTCTCAAATGTCAAATTTATAAGTTGTTGCAAACGTCAAATATATAAGTGTTTAAGGTTGAGTTTTGGCATAAACTCTGAAATCTTAAGGTCAGGCATTAACTCTGAATGGTTACGGTAAGGGTTAAGGTTTGGGATTGGCTTAAAACAAAAATAACTTTATATTGCTGGATTTGAACTTGCAACCTTGGGAATCAGAGGCAGATGCTTACGGCCCTCCTCCATTCCCGTCCACAATGCCCTCACAAAACCAAAACCTACTTGAAGGTAACAGCGCTCACTAGTGCCTGGTTTCCACATCATCTCCCGAAGTCCTCAGACATGGATGGACATCGAATACTGACTTGTATCACGTGTGACCTGGCTGGGAATACTGTATTCTCTGTGGGTTAGGGTGGGTGACCTGGCTGGGAATACTGTATTCTCTGTGGGTTAGGGTGGGTGACCTGGCTGGGAATACTGTATTCTCTGTGGGTTAGGGTGGGTGACCTGGCTGGGAATACTGTATTCTCTGTGGGTTAGGGTGGGTGACCTGGCTGGGAATAATGTATTCTCTGTGGGTTAGGGTGGGTGACCTGGCTGGGAATACTGTATTCTCTGTGGGTTAGGGTGGGTGACCTGGCTGGGAATACTGTATTCTCTGTGGGTTAGGGTGGGTGACCTGGCTGGGAATACTGTATTCTCTGTGGGTTAGGGTGGGTGACCTGGCTGGGAATACTGTATTCTCTGTGGGTTAGGGTGGTGACCTGGCTGGGAATACTGTATTCTCTGTGGGTTAGGGTGGGTTAGGGTGGGTGACCTGGCTGGGAATACTGTATTCTCTGTGGGTTAGGGTGGGTGACCTGGCTGGGAATACTGTATTCTCTGTGGGTTAACTGTATTATAAACTATTACATAATAACATATAATCAATTAATCCATTAGTTTCACCTGCTCTTGGAAATGGTATTCTCTCTCTCTCTACTCACATTGTGCAACCCTCTCCCCATCTCCTCTCTCACTCACTGTTGGCCACGTGATAAGATTGTAATCTACAGGATATATGTGTTGTCATCTAACAGCTAACTGTGTCTCCAGTCCGTGAGGAAATTAACTGTGGTTCCCCGTCTGTCTACTGGAGACCTCTGCATGGCTTAATAAAGGCTGTTCATCTACAGACACTATAGTAAGTGCATGTAAGGCTGTGTGTGTATTTTTATTATTTTACCTTTATTTAACTAGGCAAGTCAGTTAAGAACAAATTCTTATTTTCAATGACGGCCTAGGAACAGTGGGTTAACTGCCTGTTCAGGGGCAGAACGACAGATTTGTACCTTGTCAGCTCGGGGGTCTGAACTTGCAACCTTCTGGTTACTAGTCCAACGCTCTAACCACTAGGCTACCCTTCCATATGTGGGTGCGTGTGTTCGTGCGTGGATTTAGATTAGAGTTTATTAGTCACATGCACAGGAAGAATGCAGGACACAGTGAAATTCTCCAGCTCCGAGCTCCAACAGGTCAGAGGTTGGCAATGAGCACCCAATGGTGAGGGTACTACCCTCTGTAGCACCTTGATGTCAGTGGCGGTGGAGTTGCAGTACCAGGCTGTGATGCAGCCAGACAGTATGCTCTCGATGGCGCGTCTGCAGAATACTGCGTGGGCCCTTGGGGACAGGCTGAATCTCTTTAGCCTCCTGAGGTTGAAGAATCACGTCCGTACCTTCTTCACCACGGTGTCCGTGTGGTTTGAACCCTTTCAGCTCCTTTGAGATGTGTCCACTGTATGCGCCAGTACATGTGTGTGTGTGTGTGATTAAGTCTGCAGTGCTGAGCAGAAGGGTAGTGGTGGTGACGGGGACTCGGGGGAGACAGGGTACATCACTAGTGGTTGTGATCTGTTTAAAACCCAACCAGGGATCTGACCTAGGGGACATGCAGCTATTGTACATACCAGTGACATTCACAGCGAAGACGTTCATTGACATGGACATTTCATAACCTTACACACAAGTACATGTACAAAGGCAGATGTACAATGGCATACACAGTACAGTAGTAAATATTTATGTAAACACCATGGGACCAAGCAGCCGTCATACGCGTTCTGTCTCCTAGAGACGAACGTACTTTGGTGTAAAAAGTGCAAATCAATCCCAGAACAACAGCAAAGGACCTTGTGAAGATGCTGGAGGAAACCGGTACAATATCCACAATAAAACAAGTCCTATATCGACATAACCTGAAAGGCCGCTCTGCAAGGAGGAAGCCCCTGCTCCAAAACCGCCATAAAAAAGCCAGACTACGGGTTGCAACTGCACATGGGGACAAAGATCGTATTTTTGGAGAAATGTCCTCTGGTCGGATGAAACAAAATTAGAACTGTTTGGCCATAATGACCATCGTTATGTTTGGAGGAAAAAGGGGGTGGCTTGCCAGCCGAAGAACACCATCCCAACCGTGAAGCACGGGGGTGGCAGCATCATGTTGTGGGGGTGCTTTGTTGCAGGGGGGACTGTTGCATTTTACAAAATAGATAGCATCATGAGGGAGGACATTTATGTGGATATATTGAAGCAACACTCAATACATCAGTCAGGAAGTTAAAGCTTGGTCACAAATGGGTCTTCCAAATGGACAATGACCCCAAGCATACTTCCAAAGTTGTGGCAAAATGGCTTAAGGACAACAAAGTCAAGGTATTGGAGTGGCCATCACAAAGCCCTGACCTTAATCCTATAGAAAATGTGTGGGCAGAACTGAGAAAGAGTGTGCGAGCAAGGAGGCCTACTAACCTGACTCAGTTACACCACCACCATCAGTGCATTTCTGGCAAATTACCCAGGGCCCTTGCTTCCCCTCTTCATCTCTTCCCCTCTCCCCTCCCTAATCTCTCTCCTCATTCTTCCCCATCACCTTTCTCCAGTCGCCGATCCTAGCCCGTTCCCTAATACAGCCCAGAGGTAAAGCCTGGGGGCAACATTAAGGGCCCGTTCCCCCTCATCTCCTCTTTAAGGAGGCATAAGTCGGGGCCGGGGCCAGACCCGGGGGCCAGGGACCGAGATTAAGGGATTAGTCCCTTCTAACTCTTTACCATTTTAATGAGGGCCTTTTCTTCTCTGTCACCCAACTGTGTCCCAGTCAGCCCAGAGCCGTCACCGCCACTACTACCATAGCCGTCCCATTAATAATGCAGCACTGCATTGTGGGAGAAAGGGCCCGACACACTTTCCAATGAAGTAGGGGGTTACTGGGAAGAAAATAGCAATTTAGGACCAAACCCTCTCATCCTCTCATATGTGATGGGCGATAAGAGGAGGACACATTTGAATCTACACTTGACTGAGGGAATTGTCAGAATTGCAGTGGGGATACTCCTATTAACTGGAACAGCACTGGAAATGCAGAGTTGGAAAGGGAGAAAGCCTGACAGGTCAATAGAAGGGGTTAAAGAGGCCAGGACAAAGCAGTCAGGGTTAATTCTGCATTGTGGATCCGTACAGTAGTTTTCAAAGCTCAGAGTCCCAGAAGTCCAGTCAATGGGGAATTGAAGGACAATATTGCCCTCCTTTTGTCCTTGGTTTAAACCTGCATAGACCACTATGATTCTGTCCTCTTTACCCAATATTCTGGATGAGCTACAGACCAAGTCATTCCCAAGTCATGATGTCAGTCAAATTAGTAGCATACAGTAAGCCAAACAGTGGCCTCAGGCTGAGGGTCAGCATGACAATCAACAGGACTGCTCCTGTATTACTGTATTCACTGTCATTAAGAAAAGTTGACAGAGGCCATAGGGGTCACAATAATGACAAGAGAGGATAGGGGCCATTTGGGGGATATGTACCCCTTGCATGGATGCTGCTTGCGTACACAAGTTCATATGGACATGCCAGGGTTTCTCAACAAAAGAAAAATCCATCCTTAGAACACTTCAGTCCAACAGGGTCCTCAAAATGATAACTCCAAATGGGGTCCAAGGGAGGCCTCTCGATTGGACAATGGGTCTGTCAATCACCAAGGGGTCGGGTGGGGGTGGTCAGAGCCTTGGCTGAGAGGACAATGACAGTCAAGGATTCCACAGATGCCTCCTTTTTACATCCCTTCTTCCTCCTTCTTCTGAGGATCTGTCAAGGAACGCGTGGCGAATCTCCCAGCAAAGGCCTTTAATAACCTGAACTGACATCCTGTGTGTGTCAGAAGCTGGGGGGGGGGGGGGGGGGGGGGGTCAGGGCATTCACAGATACAACAACCTCCTTTAATAAACGAAGGCCGCTGATATACGAATGCATGAGTGAACAACGGCTATTCAGCCCATTGGAGAGTGGATCAAGATGAGTCATTGACAGAGACCAGGGTCTGGTTCATGGTAGGAAAAACATTGAGGGGTCCTGAACACTGAAGACCGTTTCACAGCTAAGGCCCTGGGGCTAAAATACCACGACCCTCCATTTCATGGTTCACACTGATCTCGGAGGCCAAAGGACACCACTTTAGCCACTTACAGATGACTTGGTGCTCTTTCACTCCTCTTTCTGTCTTTTCACACAACCCTACACACACTCACACACGGCCACACACATGCACAGCCACACATACACATACACACACACACACAGCCACACACACACTCACGCATACACTCACACACAGCCACACACACACGCAAACACACACACACAGCCACACACAGCCACACATGCACGCATAAACACTCCTACACAGCACTCACAATCAGCCAGCCAACCCTGCTACTACAGAATCCTATCTCAAACCTCTTAAGTGCAGGGATATTGAACACCCCCTGGCAACTGCAGCCATTTTCTTCTGACACTCCCAACAGAGAGAGAGAGAGAGAACACAAGAACAAAAATGAGACAGAGGGAGAGAGAGGGAACAGGCAAGAATGAATAAGAAAAAAACATCTCTCTCTCTACTCTTCTCCCCAGTGGAGACAGGACAAGGCTGTTTCCTCCCCTCAGCCTCTGCCCAGGCTCCAGTCTGCTAAATCTCCTAGCAGCCAGCAGCATTAATAAGAACAAGCCAGTGTGCACCAGTAGAAGTCCCTCAGGATCCCGGCAGCAGAACCTCCTCTCCACACACACACACACACACACACACACACACACACACACGCACACGCACAGGTACACATACACACACGCACAGGTACACATACACACAGCTGGGGGTTTTGAAAACCGACAGACCGAACTACCAATACTCTCCGAAAAAGAATGAGGGAAAGAGAGACAGAGGAGAGAGAGAGAAGGAGAGGAGAGAGAGAGAGTAGGAGAGGACAATAACTCAGGGAGACAGTGATGAATGCTGGCGTTTACCACATTTCCCAATCTGCACGTGGTGCATGCAGGAGGACATTTATTTAGGGAGGAAAAGGGCAGAGGCTGAGGAGAGAGTGAGAGGGAAAGAGAGTGAGAGAGAGAGAGAGAGAGAGAGAGAGAGAGATAATGGTGGACAGAGATTTTGGGAGATTTTTGAGGTGAGAGTTAGGATGGAAGACGTACTGTACCAGTCAAATGTTTGGACACATCTACTCATTCCAGGGTTTTTCTTTATTTTTACTACATTGTTGAATAATAGTGAAGACATCAAAACACCTTTATTTAACCGGGTAGGCAAGTTGAGAACAAGTTCTCATTTACAATTGCGACCTGGCCAAGATAAAGCAAAGCAGTTCGACACATACAACAACACAGAGTTACACATGGAGTAAAACAAACATACAGTCAATAATACAGTATAAAAATAAGTCTATATACAATGTGAGCAAATGAGGTGAGATAAGGGAGGTAAAGGCAAAAAAGGCCATGGTGGCAAATTAAATACAATATAGCAAATAAAACACTGGAATGGTAGATTTGTAGTGGAAGAATGTGCAAGGTAGAGATGCAAAGGTGCAAAGGAGCAAAATAAATAAATACAGTAGGGGGAGAGGTAGTTGTTTGGGCTAAATTATAGATGGGCTATGTACAGGTGCAGTAATCTGTGAGCTGCTCTGACAGCTGGTGCTTAAAGCTAGTGAGCGAGATGAGTGTTTCCAGTTTCAGAGATTTTTGTAGTTTGTTCCAGTCATTGGCAACAGAGAACTGGAAGGAGAAGCGTCCAAAGGAAGAATTGGTTTTGGGGGTGACCAGAGAGATATACCTGTTGGAGGGCGTGCTACAGGTGGGTGCTGCTATGGTGACCAGCGAGCTGAGATAAGGGGGGACTTTACCTAGCAGGGTCTTGTAGATGACCTGGAGCCAGTGGGTTTGGCGACGAGTGTGAAGCGAGGGTCAGCCAACGGGAGCGTAAAGGTCGCAGTGGTGGGTAGGATATATGGGGGTTTGGTGACAAAACGGATGGCACTGTGATAGACTGCATCCAATTTATTGAGTAGGGTATTGGAGGCTATTTTGTAAATTACATCGCCGAAGTCGAGGATCTGTAGGATGGTCAGTTTTACAAGGGTATGTTTGGCAGCATGAGTGAAGGATGCTTTGTTGCGAAATAGGAAGCCAATTCTAGATTTAACTTTGGATTGGAGATGTTTGATGTGAGTCTGGAAGGAGAGTTTACAGTCTAACCAGACACCTAGGTATTTGTAGTTGTCCACATATTCTAAGTCAGAGCCGTCCAGAGTAGTGATGTTGGACGGGTGGGCAGGTGCAGGCAGCGATCGGTTGAAGAGCATACATTTAGTTTTACTTGTATTTAAGAGCAATTGGAGGCCACGGAAGGAGAGTTGTATGGCATTGAAGCTCGTCTGGAGGGTTGTTAACACTGTGTCCAAAGAAGGGCCAGAAGTCTACAGAATGGTGTCGTCTGCGTAGAGGTGGATCAGAGACTCACCAGCAGCAACAGCGACATCATTGATGTATACAGAGAAGAGAGTCGGTCCAAGAATTGAACCCTGTGGCACCCCCATAGAGTCTGCCAGAGGCCCAGACAACAGGCCCTCCGATTTGACACACTGAACTCTATCAGAGAAGTAGTTGGTGAAGCAGGCGAGGCAATCATTTGAGAAACCAAGGCTATCAAGTCTGCCGATGAGGATGTGGTGATTGATTTCGATTGAATCGAAAGCCTTGGCCAGGTCAATGAATACGGCTGCACAGTATTGTTTCTTATCGATGGCGGTTAAGATATCGTTTAGGACTTTGAGCGTGGCTGAGGTGCACCCATGACCAGCTCTGAAACCAGATTGCATAGCGGAGAAGGTATGGTGCGATTCGAAATGGTCGGTAATCTGTTTGTTGACTTGGCTTTTGAAGACCTTAGAAAGGCTTGGTAGGATAGATATAGGTCTGTAGCAGTTTGGGTCAAGAGTGTCTCCCCCTTTGAAGAGGGGGATGACCACAGCTGCCTTCCTATCTTTGGGAATCTCAGACAACACGAAAGAGAGGTTGAACAGGCTAGTAATAGGGGTTGCAACAATTTCAGCAGATAATTTTAGAAAGAAAGGGTCCAGAAATAACAAACATAGAGTCATGTATTAACCAAAAAAGTGTTAAACAAATTTTTCTAATTTGCCTTGATGAGAGCTTTGCACACTCTTGGCATTCTCTCAACCAAGCGTCATTTTTGGGTTACTACATGATTCCATATGTGTTATTTCATTGTTTTGATGTCTTCAATATTATTCAACAATGTAGAAAATAGTAATGAGTAGATGTGTCCAAACGTTTACCTGGTACTGTATATGAAACGGCTCACTTGAATATGAGCAAATCAGTTATTCAAAGTTCTGTTTTGACATCACCAAGCCATTACAGAGAACATGTCTGGATGAGGATGGATTTCCCCTACAACCCAATTTACACCAGCCACAGTGTGTTTCACTAACAGAGCTGGGCTTTGGGGTCAGAGTCAGAGCCGTGGGGGCTCAGTTGGTGGAGGGCTTGAACTAGAGTGAGAGTGTGTGTGTGGTGTTTTACATAACTCTCAATGTGTGTGTCCTCTAGTGGGGCCACAGGAAGAGCAGGGGCCACCACAGTGAGGGTGAGGCCAGGTCGGTACCACAGGAAGAGCAGGGGCCACCACAGTTAGGATGAGGCCAGGTGGATACCACAGGAAGAGCAGGGGCCACCACAGTGAGGGTGAGGCCAGGTCGGTACCACAGGAAGAGCAGGGGCCACCACAGTTAGGATGAGGCCAGGTGGATACCACAGGAAGAGCAGGGGCCACCACAGTGAGGGTGAGGCCAGGTAGGTACCACAGGAAGAGCAGGGGCCACCACAGTTAGGATGAGGCCAGGTAGGTACCACAGGAAGAGCAGGGGCCACCGCAGTGAGGGTGAGGCTAGGTGGGTACCACAGCAAGAGCAGGGGCCACCACAGTGAGAGTGAGGCCAGGTTGGTACCACAGTTAGGATGAGGCCAGGTAGGTACCACAGGAAGAGCAGGGGCCACCACAGTGAGGGTGAGGCCAGGTAGGTACCACAGGAAGAGCAGGGGCCACCACAGTGAGGGTGAGACCAGGTGGGTACCACAGGAAGAGCAGGGGCCACCACAGTTAGGATGAGGCCAGGTAGGTACCACAGGAAGAGCAGGGGCCACCACAGTGAGGATGAGGCCAGGTGGGTACCACAGGAAGAGCAGGGGCCACCACAGTGAGGATGAGGCCAGGTGGGTACCACAGGAAGAGCAGGGGCCACCACAGTGAGGGTGAGGCCAGGTAGGTACCACAGTTAGGATGAGGCCAGGTAGGTACCACAGGAAGAGCAGGGGCCACCACAGTGAGGGTGAGGCCAGGTAGGTACCACAGGAAGAGCAGGGGCCACCAAAGTTAGGGTGAGGCCAGGTAGGTACCACAGGAAGAGCAGGGGCCACCACAGTGAGGGTGAGGCCAGGTAGGTACCACAGGAAGAGCAGGGGCCACCACAGTGAGGATGAGGCCAGGTAGGTACCACAGGAAGAGCAGGGGCCACCACAGTGAGGATGAGGCCAGGTGGGTACCACAGGAAGAGCAGGGGCCACCACAGTGAGGGTGAGGCCAGGTAGGTACCACAGGAAGAGCAGGGGCCACCACAGTGAGGGTGAGGCCAGGTAGGTACCACAGGAAGAGCAGGGGCCACCACAGTGAGGGTGAGGCCAGGTAGGTACCACAGGAAGAGCAGGGGCCACCACAGTGAGGGTGAGGCCAGGTAGGTACCACAGGAAGAGCAGGGGCCACCACAGTGAGGGTGAGGCCAGGTAGGTACCACAGTTAGGCCAGGTGGGGTGGGACAGAGGTCCAAGGCTGGGCCAAAAAGGATCCCACGTTTTAACTGTCACTCTAGGTAATGTTATCCCAGTCAAAGGGTTGTGTTCCCTTACCCATGGTGTCAGGCTAAGAGATGGATGGTGTAGTTAATATAGGTGAGGAGTCTCTCTGTGTGATCTATAGGATGAGAGAGATGAAGGGGAGACCATAGGAGCTCGACAGCATGTGTGTTCATCTCTGTGCTGATAGGATCACAGTCTGATCTATGGTCCTTTGATACTCTAACACAATATACACACACACACAAACACATAATGCACGCACACATACACAAGCGCACGCACACACACACACACACACACACACACACACACACACACACACACACACACACACACACACACACACACACACACACACACACACACACACACACACACACACACACACACACACACACACACACTTCCCTGGAAACGCAGTCATCTGCAGCTGACTTGTGTTCAAAGCCAATGTTTCATCAACTTCCAATCAACGTCAGGAGAATCACATACAGCGAGTTTCTCCTCGGCTCCAAACAAGAGAGAGAGAACGGAGGACTATGATGTCCGTGACTAATTAATTAACTGTGTTTATTAGGAGCACAAAGGAACCCCTTCGTTCTCTGTGTGTGTCCGTACATATGCCCGTTCAGGAGCCGTGCGTCCTGTGCGCGTCTCGCAGATGAAAAACGGCCTGCGTGTAGTTAATTGGATATGTTTGTGTAATTAGTGGCGTTATGGCTTGCATGGCCACGTGTCTCTTTTGTTTGTCTGTTTCGGAACACAGAGGCAGAATGGGAGCAGAAACCTGATTACACAGATGTTAATTACAGTGGAATTATCTCGGGCTCTGCTACAGTTCATGGCTGTCCAACAACACAACCAGAAAGGACTTGATACAACATTGGTGACTCGCCGAGTTAGGCCGGTCACGGGGAAATGTGCTTCGACAAAGAGATGGACCCGAGGGCCGGTTTGCTCATGACTGCATGTGTCACAGCTGCCGTCAACAGTCTTAACAACAGAACCAGGAACTCAACAGTGTTATTGCATTGCTCTTCTCAGGGAAAGACTCATTCAAAGGTGTGTATAACTTCCAGACTCATATCCTACTTTCATCACACTTTTAACAAAGTATATCTTGATAAATCCCACACAGTGCTACAGCAGAGACTTCAGAAAGCAGCAGGTGTCATCCACTATGTTTCAGCTACACTGTATTACAGTCCACAACTATAGAGACATGTTCTGGTCAGCATCTTAGCACCAATGTGACAGAATGTTTTCCCATTGGCTTCCTCTCTACTCTCACGTGCTATAAGCAAATCATCTTCAGAGGAATGTGGAAAGGCCAGAATGTCACAGCTGCTTCGTGTAGCTTTCAGCTTCACCCAAATGAAAGGCTTTTATAATCATTGTGACGCGGCTCATCTCAGACCCCAATGATGGTCGAACAGAAGCTCTGCCTCATGAATGAAATAAATACTGTACTGTTTTCTCTTCATATTTAGATGTTTTACTCCTCTTTTAAATAGAATAAAATATATATCATCTTCAGACAGGCGTAGTAATGAGGCCATTTGCTTTGATGTCGAAATTAACACACACACACACACACACACACACACACACACACACACACACACACACACACACACACACACACA
>NW_022264782.1:20000-23067 GCF_002021735.2 Oncorhynchus kisutch
CTATCGGTATTATATGCAATACAAATATGTACTTTTGTCATACCAAGACAGCATTTGGAACTGAACTCGACTGGAACCAACTGGACTTGGTCCCTTTAGGAATATCATGGATAACAATGCTTCTTTCCTGCCTTCTTCAGTTGAGAGTGGAGTTGAAAATCTACCGGTAATTTAACAAAGTTACCGAAATCTTCAGTAATTTTGGTAATTAAAAGTAAATCTATGGCAATCTATCGTAACTTTGGTAATTTATACTTGAATAACTTTTTAATTTAATTATTCATACATAATATTCATTTATTATATCTGTGTTGTTATTGTCCAAGAGTTTCTAGTAGACAGACCATACGGTTCAAGAGTTTCTAGTAGACAGACCATACGGTTCAAGAGTTTCTAGTAGACAGACCATACGGTTCAAGAGTTTCTAGTAGACAGACCATACGGTTCAAGAGTTTCTAGTAGACAGACCATATGGTTCAAGAGTTTCTAGTAGACAGACCATACGCTTCAAGAGTTTCTAGTAGACAGACCATACGGTTCAAGAGTTTCTAGTAGACAGACCATACGGTTCAAGAGTTTCTAGTAGACAGACCATACAGTTCAAGAGTTTCTAGTAGACAGACCATACGGTTCAAGAGTTTCTAGTAGACAGACCATACGGTTCAAGAGTTTCTAGTAGACAGACCATACGGTTCAAGAGTTTCTAGTAGGACAGACCATACGGTTCAAGAGTTTTCTAGTAGACAGACCATACGGTTCAAGAGTTTCTAGTAGACAGACCATACGGTTCAAGAGAAAATATTCAAATGAAAAAAAGCATCAAATCAACAAAGGCATTTTCTTTATTACCTCTGCGACTCTTCACTGTTTTCACATCTGACTCCGCTTTGACGCCAAAACATTGACAATGAATACATATTGACACAGTCAAATAAATACACGTTTGTAAAAACATGTAATGGAGATATTTCATGCTAAATCTTCATATTAAACACCAATGTTATTCACTAAGTTGATGGTTTATATTAAGGATCATGTTTTATAGCTTTGTCATAATTTGTTTTATTTTCAAAGAATCTTATTTCATATATTTTACATGTACACTATTAAGGACACATAGAGGGCCAGAGATGGTTACAGGCATCTGAAGTACCCAACATGGCCACTAGATGTCTTGTGACAATTTACATAAAATATCTGAAAGATAGGAAAATGTGAGTAGTTTACTGGTAAACTTAGAAAGTTTCCAGTAATATACCCTCCCTCTGCAACCCTAGATGAGATGCCATTAGATCAGTTTTCCCCAAACTCTGTCCTTGGCTTAGTCCCCCCCCCCCCCCCCCCTAGCACTACACAGCTCATTCAAATAATTAAAGCTTGATGATTACATGATTATTTGAATCCGCTGTGTAGTGTTAGGGGGGGGGGGGGGGGGGGGGGGGGCTGGGTCTCAGGACTGTCTTCGTGTCACACAGACATCAGGTTGTTGTGTCTCTCCATCTTCTCATGTACACGTACACATGCACGCACCACAGGAGGTTGGTAGCACCTTAATTGGGGAGGACGGGCTCGTGGTAATTAGTGGAACGGTATCAAATACATCAAACACATGGTTTCATTGTGTTTGATGCCATTCCATTTGCTCAGTTCCAGCCATTATTATGAGCTGTCCTCCCCTCAGCAGCCTCGACGGCACGCACACACAAAACATACACACAGAGACACATAACTACCATCTGCAGTGGGTATCTCTGGGCACAGATATGTTTCCCATATATAGCCTAGTTAGCAGAAAAAAAATAACTCTCTCTCACGCTCTCTCTCTCTGTCTCCGCTCTCTCCTCTCTCTCTCTCTCTCTCTCACTCTTCCCTCACTTCTGTCTCTCTCCCTCCTGTTGCTCTCCCTCTGTTCTCTCCCCTTTCTCTCCACTGTTCTCTCCCACTGTTCTCTCCCACTGTTCTCTCCCTCTGTTCTCTCCCACTGTTCTCCTCCCACTGTTCTCCTCTTCTCTCCCTCTGTTCTCTCCCACTGTTCTCTCCCTCTGTTCTCTCCCACTGTTCTCTCCTCTGTTCTCTCCCTCTGTTCTCTCCCACTGTTCTCTCCCCTCTGTTCTCTCCCACTGTTCTCTCCCACTGTTCTCATCCCTCTGTTCTCTCCTCTGTTCTCTCCCTCTGTTCTCTCCCACTGTTCTCTCCCTCTGTTCTCTCCCTCTGTTCTCTCCCTCTGTTCTCTCCCACTGTTCTCTCCCACTGTTTCTCTCCCTCTGTTCTCTCCCTCTGTTCTCTCCCTCTGTTCTCTCCCACTGTTCTCTCCCACTGTTCTCTCCCAAAAAGTCCTCACAGTCATTGAGAGGAGATGTTCTTTCTTTTCTCTCTGTGTAACGGGGCTCATCCAATAAGTCTGTCTTTAATGAGCATGCCATGTTCCCTGTCTTCCGACTCCCCTCCCTTCACACCTCTACAACACGCTTAGGCATTCAGGAAGAGAGAGGGGAACGGAGGAAGGAAGGAAGAAACAGAGGGAGGGAAGGAGGGAGAGTGAGTGAGTGAGTGAGTGAGTGAGTGAGAGAGAGAGAGAGAGAGAGAGAGAGAGAGAGAGAGAGAGAAGGAAGGAAGGAGGAAGGAAGGAAGGAAGGAAGAAGGAAGGAAGGAAGGAAGGAAGGAAGGAAGGAAGGAAGGAGAGAGAGAGAGAGAGAGAGAGCGAGAGAGAAAGAGAGAGAGAGAGAGAGAGAGAGAGAGAGAGAGAGAGAGAGGAAGGAAGGAAGGAAGGAAGGAAGGAAGAAGGAAGGAGGAAGGAAGGAAGGAAGGAAGGAAGGAAGGAAGGAAGGAAGGAAGGAGGGAGGGACGGAGGGAGAGTGAGTGAGTGAGTGAGTGAGTGAGTGAGTGAGAGAGAGAGAGATGAGTGAGTGAGGGAGGGAGGGAAGGAGGGAGGGAGGGAGGGAGGTGAGGAAGGAAGGAGGGAGGGAGGGAGGGAGGGAGGGAGGGAGGGAGGGAGGAGGGAGGGTGAGTGAGTGAGTGAGTGAGTGAGTGAGTGAGTGAGTGAGTGAGTGAGTGAGTGAGTGAGTGA
>NW_022264783.1:0-23029 GCF_002021735.2 Oncorhynchus kisutch
AGTAGTAGTAGTAGTAAGCAGTAGCAGTAGTAGTAGCAGCAGTAGTAGTAGCAGTAGTAGTAGTCAGCAGTAGTAGTAGTAGCAGTAGTAGCAGTAATAGTAGCAGTAGCAGTAGTAGCAGTAGTAGGCAGCAGTAGTAGCAGTAGTAGCAGTAGTAGTAGCAGTAGTAGTAGCAGTAGCAGTAGTAGCAGCAGTAGCCATAGTAGTAGAGGTAGTAGTAGCAGCAGTAGCAGGGTGTGGTGGGGTGTGTGTGTGATAGAATGGAGTGTTGAAAAGACCACAGCAGCTTGATAGGTCTACATTGAGCAGTAGTAGTAGTAGAGGTAGTAGCAGCAGTAGGTGTGTGCAGTAAGCAGCTGATAGCAGCAGTTAGTAGTAGAGTAGTAGTAGCAGCAGTAGGCAGCTTGATAGGTCTACATGCAGCAGTAGTAGTAGTAGTAGTTAGTAGTAGCAGTATAAGTAGGTGTGTGCAGTGGCAGCTTGATAGCAGCAGTAGTAGTAGACAGTAGGTAGTAGAGTAGAGGTAGTAGTAGTAGTCAGCAGCAGTAGGCAGCTTGATAGGTCTACAGTGCAGCAGTAGTAGTAGAAGGTAGTCGTAGTAGCAGCAGTAGGTGTGTGCAGCTAGGCAGCTTGATAGGTCTACATTGCAGCAGTAGTAGTAGAGGTCAAGTAAGTAGTGCCGCAGTAGGTGTGGTGCAGTAGTAGTAGCAGCAGTAGTAGTAGAGGTAGGTAGTAGTAGCAGCAGTAGGTGTTGCCAGTAGGCAGCTTGATAGGTCTACATTGTTTTTTCAATGAACTTCATAATTTTCCTTCTTCTCATTAGGAAATGAAACCCTCAGAGCTCCACTCACATTTTAGTCCCTTGTCTGACCCTCCATCACACCTTCCTAGAAGAACAGGGAGAGCGGGTCCTATTGGTTACTAGGCAGTTCGGGGTGTTGACGAGAGAGAAGTCAATCCGTGTAATGCTACCGCTAATTGTGAATTAGGAGAGAGAGTTATTAACTTTCAGCAGAGCGTGAAATGGAGAAAGACAACAAGAAAAGGGGGAGGTGAGGGAGAAGTGAAAGAGAGGAGACAAAGGGGTAGAGTGTCACCCACCAAACAGGAGAGAGGGTGAGGGAGAGGGGTGAGACAAAGGGGTAGAGTGTCACCCACCAAACAGGAGAGAGGGGTGAGACAAAGGGGTAGAGTGTCACCCACCAAACAGGAGAGAGGGGTGAGACAAAGGGGTAGAGTGTCACCCACCAAACAGGAGAGAGGGGTGAGACAAAGGGGTAGAGTGTCACCCACCAAACAGGAGAGAGGGGTGAGGGAGAGGGGGGAGAGAAGGGGAGAGAAATAAGGATATGGATGGGGGATGAGGCGTAGAGGGGGAGAGAAGGGGAGAGAAATAAGGATATGGATGGGGGATGAGGCGTAGTGGGAGAGGGGGAGAGAGGGGGAGAGAAATAAGGGTGGGGAGGGAGAGGGAGGAGGAGGGAGCGATAGAACAGAGCGAGAGAAGGAGATAGAGAGGAGAGAAAGAGAACGGGTGGGAGAGGGTGGGATTGAAGTGAGAAAGGAGAGGGAAGAGTGGTGAGGTCAGGAATACGCTGAAGTCATCCTGGACTGGTCTCATGATGATCGTTCAGCGGTTGCAACAATGGCTGCCCTTCATCTCACACACACACACACACACACAGTGCTATGGGACAGCGTCTTCGCATCTCTGACTGAATGAGGCTTGTTGTGTGGAGCAATGCCCCAGCTAGCACCTCTGTGTGTGGAATTGATCTCACCTCATTCACAGCCCTCGTGTTTGTCACTATATCTTTTGTTAGTTTTTCAATTCAATTTCAATTGAAGGGCTTTATTGGCTTTATTTATATTTTATTTATTTATTATTTATTGGAAACATATGTTCATAAACAATAAAACAGTAAACATTACATTTCAAATATCATTGTGTCTTTCTCTCTCTTCATCTACTTGCTTCTCTCTCTCTTTCCGTGTCTATGGTATTCCCCTGGACTCTGTCCAAATACTCATCTCTCTCCCTGTTGGTCCCTGGCCAACCAATCAGAACGCTTGATGGGTGTTCTAGAGCTCTGACACCACAGGCCCTGCCACACTAACCACCAACAAACAGGAAGTGTCTGTGTGTGTTTCTTTGAGTGTCTGTTCTCACTTTCATTGTGACAGTTTGTTAGATGAGTTTGCAGACTTTCTTATACTGAGCTAAGCACTGCCTCCTCTTCTCTCACTCTCTCTCAATTCAATTTCAATTTAAGGCCTTTATTGTCATGGGAAACATATGTTAACATTGCTAAAGCAGTGAAGTAGAGCAAGTGAAGTAGAGCAAGTGAAGTAGATAATAAACAAATTTGAAATAAAACAACAAAAATGAACAGTAAACATTACACTCACAGAAGTTCCCAAATAAAGGACATTTGAAATGTGATATTATGTCTTTTCTCTGTCTCCGTCCTGTCTGCAGGTGTGTTCAGAGGGGGCTGGTGTGTTCAGAGGGGGCAGGTGTGTTCAGAGGGGGCAGGTGTGTTCAGAGGGGGCTGGTTCTCGTGGCATGTCGACCACTAATAAGGGAAACAAGGCCTTGAAGGTGAGAACTCGCGCTGGACTGATGTAGAAATATATGATAATGTATCCAAGTAAGGTATGTTCTCTCTTACCTGCTACTGCAGAGGTGTCCAAACTCATTCCACTGAGGGCCAAGTGTTTTTTTTTCATTTTTTCAATTAAGACCTAGACAACCAGGTGAGGGGATTTCTTTACTAATTAGTGACCTTAATTCATCAATCAAGTACAAGGGTAGAGCGAAAACTTGCAGACACAAGGACCTCCGTGTAGTGAGTTTGACACGTGTACTACGGCCTCTCCATGTCTTCTTCCTAACTCACCTCCCTCTCTCCCTCCCCCTCTCCTCCCTCCCTCCCCTCAGGTGAAGAGGGAGCCGGGGGAGAATGGGACCACCCTGACAGATGATGAGCTGGTGACTATGTCCGTCCGGGAGCTCAACCAGCACCTCCGCGGCCTCACCAAGGATGAGATCCTGCAGCTTAAACAGCGCCGGCGCACCCTGAAGAACCGTGGCTACGCCGCCAGCTGCCGGGTCAAACGGGTCACCCAGAAGGAGGAGCTGGAGAAGCAGAAGTCACAGCTTCAACAGGAAGTGGATAAGTTGGCGTCGGAGAACGCCAGCATGAGGGCGGAGCTCGATCACCTGAGGTCGAAGTACGAGGCGCTACAGAGTTTTGCAAGGACTGTGGCGAGGAGCCCGGGAGTGGGGTTAGGGGTCGGGGGTCAGAGGGGAGGTGGTGGGGTCGGGTCGGTGATCGGGCCACTCATACCGGGGAAAGTGGCGGCGACGAGTGTCATCACGATAGTGAAGTCGAAAACAGACGCGCGGTCTTAGTAGCGGGCTGGGTCAAGGAGGGATGAGAGAGAAGAGGGAAGGGAGAGGAGGAGAAGAAGAAGCTAATTAGGACTATTTAAAAATGAAACCATTGGTCAGTTGCATCGTCATTGAGCACAGGACAGAATTTAATCAGGTGAGGTGGCCCCCCTTTGAGAAAATGTCACACCCTGGATAGTAATTACTGTGTTTCTACTGTTATTTTGTAACTGTTGTACACGAGGTCCAAAGTTGTCATTTTTATGTAATGTAGTTATGCGTGTGTTGTGTCATGGAATACTGTGAGCTTCATCCGTGGCCGACTTTCCTTTTGGTATCATTCTATTTGGCTGTGATTTCTCTGAAAACAACTATTTGTTACCCAACGGGCTTCCGTACTCACAGGCACTTCCTTGTTTTGCAGAAACAGCTTGCAGAGCCGTCAATTTATTTCATATTTTATCATAAAAATGACAGAGAATTGTATTTTGTAACCGCTCATTGCACAAGAGAGACAAGATACTTTCAGAAAAGTGAGGGTCTTCAGGAAGAGGTTGTTTTGGTTATTTAACTTTTTTTTTTTGTACTTTTCACCCTTTTTTCTCCCCAATTGGAAGGTACAGTCTTGTCCCAGCGCTGAAACTCCCGTACGGACTTGGGAGAGGCGAAGGTCGAGAGCCATGCGTCCTCCGAAACATGACCCTGCCAAGAACCAGAAGCCAGCCGCACCAATGTGTCGGAGGAAACACAGTACAAACTGCCGACCGAAGTCAGCCTGCATGCGCCTGGCCCACCACAAGGAGTCGCTAGAGCACGATGGGCCACCTGTGCGCCCTTGGTCTGTAATGATGCCACTCGGGAGGCCTAAAGAGGTTGTGTTTTATCACAGGTACCTGTGTGTTTACCTGTGCTTAATGTTATGCACTGACCAATTATCACCATATTACCAATCTCCATACAGGCCAGAGGGGTCTAGGCATCTAATCGCCAAGTGTTGTCCTGTTCCTGTCTGTCTGGGACTTGTGTACTATACTGTAGAATTAGCTATCGGATTACATTGACTGACACGCGTTTATGTGACTAGGCAATTACTCCATTCAAAAACGAACTGAAAAATCAACATTTTAGTCCAAAATGTATAGAATTGAAATATAGTCAATTTGAATGTTTTTCTAATTTATTGTTAGATTTGATTTTGTTTAGTTTTTTGGGGATGACAATAACAAACTAACGTTATTATGACTATGAGGTATTTTGTTGACATGGCCAATATTTCAACTGTCAAAATAATGATTTAAAAATCATTTTTATTTTCAGTTTTTAAACAGTAGACTGTTCAATCTGTTAGTTGGGTGTAATTCTCACAGGTTTTACCATGAAGTTATCAGTGTGAGTGATGTTACGTATTCTTCAAGGATTCTTTGTCTACATATGGTCACATCTTGAATTTTATAAATTACATAGAGTATCTTTACATTATTTATAAAAGACCTTTAAAAAAGAATCAAGGTAAAAATGGTTTGATATTTCCTCTTTTTTGCAATTGTACCAAAAGTGGCTTAACTATTGAAGTTGATAGCTTTGTCTTTCTAGTGACTAGGCACGTGTGGTTGTTATGGTGACCGTGAGGCTAGCGCGTGGTGGCGTGACGTTGTAATGTACAGTACGTGACGAGGTAATGATAATATTATTGTTCACTGTGTTGTTGTTATGGATACGTGATGCTATTTTAATTTAAAGCGGGTGATGTAGTCGAAGGTACCTATGCTCTGCCCAGATCCCTATGTAACAGTGGTGGTTGTATTAATGGATGTTTATTAATACTTAATACACGTGTTATTAATGTGTTGTAAACATGCATTATATAAATTACAAAGTCTCTCTGAATAGGAACGGTTTATTTAGCAACTCAATAAACGTCTAAATGTATAAAAGCCTGAATATTCCAAATGAGTTCGACAAAACTGGGAGAATAAAGAGATACAGCGTTACCAAGATACAGCGTTACCAAGATACAACGTTTCCTAGGATACCCAAACTACTGCAAGGGTGTACCGACTGGGATATGGGCCTACGATTACATCACCCGTGCTCTTTGAATAAGTTAGTTTTTTGTGACGTGATTTATATAATTATTTTGATTTGCTCTGTATATAATTGATATGTTATGGATATGTTTAATGCAGACTGTATTGCCGATGTTTTATAAATGCCAGGGAAGTAACACTGTTGTCTGCTATCTGTTTATGTTGGGTCATAGAGATCCTGTCATTCAAGAATTATACAATGCAAGTCCCCCCGCACCGAGATGGTCCATTCCCATTCTACTGGTCAGTATAATTCTGTGGGCCGGGTCTGGTTTGGTCTGTCTGAAAGCAGGCTTTTCCCACAGACATGAAGTTTGTTACAGCATTTTTTTGCCTGTCCAGTTTACCCACGTAGGTTCTTTTGTGATTTGGGTACTTAGTTGAATTGTCCGCAACTTCTAGAGTACAAATGACCGATTTCCACATGGTTTTATAATCACCCTTATATTGCCGTTAACTAGATATCAAACCTAGACAGTATTGAATATGTTTTGCTTCATCTTCACAATAGGTTGGGGAAACCCTGCCATAGGCTTTAATGGAAGTTACTGCTGTGCAGTAGATGGGAATGCTCTCTCTCTCTTCACACAGTAACTAAATGGGCAGGAAAGGGGGTGGAAAGGGGAGGAGGAAAGGGGGGGAGGAAAGGGGAGGAGGAAAGGGGGGAAGGGCGGAGGACAGGGGGGAAAGGGAGGAGGAAGGGAGGAGGAAAGGGGGGGGAAGGGAGGAGGAAAGGGGGAAAGGGGAGGAGGAAAGGGGGAAAGGGAGGGGAGGGAGGAGGAAAGGAGGGAAAGGGAGCAGGAAAGGGGGGGTGTTAAAAGTACAGAAACTGTTAAAACCACAGGAATGGTTGCACTGATGGTTTGATCAACCAAGAAAGTACAGAGTGCTGCAAATCTCGACTGAAAAGGTTTGATAAGAAAGAACCCTTTCCTTATCTCTTTAACGTTGAAACTCACACATCTGGCATTTAGGTGTACGTACTGTATATAGTGATAAAAATGTAAAAATATCTATTTTGATTCTCTTTTAAATGGGCAAAAAATATATATTGTTTGACTGGTGATCTGTGAAATTGTTCTGATGGAGTTTTTGGTCCTCGTAATCTCTTCCCTCCTCCCATTTGCTTTCGTAACTTCTGATGTTGTTCTACTTTTGACTGTGGCAAGTCCTGTGGCGTTTCAACATTCTGTGAGCTATGTGTTAAGGGTTTTTGGAGAAACATTTTAATATACTCAAATTAGATAACGTAAAGCAAAAAGTGGCACCACCAAGTTATATTAGTTCAGTTTGTTTAGTTTTGATTGTTTTGTTGATTTGTTCCTCCTCTTGTTGTCGGGCACACATGAATGTTGTCGTGGTGACTGTTGTCAAGTGAACGTCTATATATGCAAAAACTGGGTGGGGCTTGAGGAAGGAGGCGGAGCTAGAACTGCTAGAGCTTGATGAGTAGTGATGTCGTGGTTGGTGGTCTAAAAGTTGTTGTCAGCTTAATAAATTGCAGGTACAGTGTGACTGAGGTCAATATCTTTTATACAAAGTGCTTATCTATATAACCCCCCCCTCCCCCTCCCCATAACACACCACATGTTGGGTCAACTGGTGAGCATATGACTATATGACTCAGGGGTGTTTCTGTCTATGCCTCCCAAATGACACCCTATTCCCTTCATAGTGCACTACCAGGGCCCTGGTCAAAAGTAGTGCACTATAAAGGGAATTAGGTGTAATTTGGGACACAGTCTGTGTGTGTCTCCAAAGTATACAATGATCAGTGAAAAGCTATGAAAACAAGTAGTAGAGTTTGTGAATATGGGAATTATTAGTAACAAATGACCTGGAAATGTAAAAAATCTGTGTTTTGTAAAATGTTCTCTATGGGGTGTAATACATTATTATATCGCAGTGTCACAGTACTTTGTATGGGGAAACACCCTAATGTGACAGTGAGTCCATTTCATTGTAAGTATTTATTAATTGATAACTAAATTATTGTACTTTTTTTGCTATTTGTAGATAAGTAATGCTGATGTATTGGTAACCATGGGAATGAACTGTTTGTCATCGACCCTTTAATTTATTGATGTACATACTGTATTGTTTGTTGATAAACAGTTGACTTTATTTTGTATATGACCAATAAACACAATTTGAAGAGGACAAACTGTATCTTCCCTATTGTTCCATAGTTATATAGGGGTCCAAATCACTGGGTCCAAATCACTTTGGGCTTTATAAGTCATGAGCCAGCAGACAGGCATGACAGGGACCATAGGAGTTGGCAAGTCTGCACAAACTGATCTGGGACCAGGCTATAGGCTATAATGTGACTATATGATGATGCAGACAGGCATGACAGGGACCATAGGAGTTGGCAAGACTGCACAAACTGATCTGGGACCAGGCTATAATGTGACTATAAGATGATGCCTGAAATAAGTCTTTGTAGTCAGTCAATTTGAAGAAATGTTCAAGTCCTGGTGTATTTTATAGTCTATTCTGTTGCTTTATTTTACAGTATTGTAGTCTGCCTGAATGTCTGACGATGAGGTGTTTCTTCTGGTTCGTTCATCTTTATTTCAACTTCAAAGTCGTCATCCCAAATGGCACCCTATTCCCTTTCTTTTAGTGCACTACTCGTCAAAAGCAGTGCACTGTATAGGGAATAGGGTGTCATTTGGGACACAGGCAACACCTTATTTTCTCTTTCCAGTGGAATCCAGTTAAAAGTGGGGCGATGGAGGATGACTTAATTCCAGTAACCTCTCAGCGGTGGACATATTTCTGGCCCAGATATTAGAACAAAGGGCAGAGGCCTCCGTCGCTGATCTAGACCTGGTTTATCGCTACACTGTGACGGATTGATACCTTCCTAGGTGCTAAGTAGTGCACTATATAGAGAATAGGGTGCCAGGATGCATAGGGCTCTGGTAAAGGTTGTACACTATATAGAGAATAGGGCACCATCCTCTGTCTGCCCTAGTTCTATCAACACTATCCATCCACAACATGTATCTGACCCGGCTCCATTTTTCTCTCCCTCCATCCTCCTCTCACTGCTCACATGACCATTTGTGACCTCTTAATGACGTGAGTAGCGCTTGAATAATGATTAATACATGACATTTGTGTTTAAGACCCATGGACTTCCCGTTGATGGAAGAAAAATAGAGTAACATTATGCACAGCATACGTTGACCCATCGACCTTACATGGACTTCATGCAGCACATTTATATAGAATAGAAACAAATACAAATAAAATGTATATTACAATGGACGTATACCTTAGTGTAGAATCATCACTATAATTGCTAAGATCAGCATTTATTTAGCTGATTCGTCAATTCATTATCAGCGGTCCAATGGACGTGCTACCAATAAACATCAAGATCTCGGTATGTAGTTTTTTAAACTGTTTTATTACTGTCCGTACAAATGAATCATATTGTGTTTACTCAACCTATTAGCCAGTAACGTCAGTAGGTGGCAGGAGCAAATAACTGACCGAAGATTAGTTGTTTGTCAAAATACCCGGAGAGTTGTAAAATACGAAACGGAGTATGGTTTCAGCTATTTCGCAGGTTTGCCAACTAGCACTTTCAAAAACAGTAATATCAAGATAATACAACTAATTATCGCTAATATATACAATATATAGGTTAATTAATGACATTATAGACGTACTTAAAGTCGGACTTGGAGTTATTTTTGTGTTCAATCTTGAATCCAAATCCACCTGGTGTTGATCCATGACGGGTTTTGTAGACGCCATGACACTTTCCTCCAAACTGTCAGTTTGTTGTCTCGACGAGGCGGGTGAAATGTAAACATACAAATGATGTCTCTTGGAAATTTGTTTAATGTAATAGTTTTAAAGCCATTCGCTAAGCAATATTTTTGGCGAGTGTTTGTAAACGTTGTTTGATAAAGTTGGCGCTATTTTGTTGAATGATTAGTTGACCGTTAGCTAACTTTCTAGATAACGTTAGCCGCTAGCTAGATTAGCTAACAACAAGAAAAAGAAAAAAACTATAGTTATTTCGTGATCATCAAATAATGCATTGCTATAAAAACGAATTAACGAAACATTTCGTTTTGTTACAGAATGGAAGACTATGAAAAGTTCATACAACGCCGACTTTACGAACGGCAAAGGAAGGATAGCAACGACCACAACAAGAACCAACGCCGGACACTGGAATCACCATGTACTCGCCACGGATCATCAGCGATCCGTTTCCATGGCTCACCCATCCTTCCTCCATTGGTAAGGCTCGTGTTGCTGTATAACTCTATGGATATCACCACTTACATGTTCCATGGTATGTTGCCTGTGAGGAATGATGGAGCTAGTTATATGCTAGCCAGGGAACCAGTCTTTTTGCATGACAATTCCATACGGAGTTGGAAAGAGCAGAGACGACTGGCACCCAGGCTAGCTAGGTATTTATAGTCTTTATATTTTAACCTACTGTTGAAGTCGTTGTTAGCAAGGGCTTTTCTGTGACTATATGGTATATGCATATGACTTTCTTTTTTGGGCCCTACTAATGATATCTATCATTATTAAGACACGCCTCTCATGGCAATACAAATATTTGAGGCCCAAATGGCACCCTATTCCCTATATAAGTCCTATGGGCCCTGGTCAAAAGTAGTGTACTGTAAAGGGAATAGGGGCACATAGACAAAGTCTGACTGTGTTGCCACTCCCAGCTCACAGGAGTGCAAAGAGAAGAGATGCAGAGACACAGAGAGGCAGCCAAGAGGACGATGGATAGGAGGAAGACTCAACCCTCTGAGACGAGGATGTCCTACGTTCAGAACATTCTACACAGTGTTCAGGTAAATCCACATGAATTTCAAGTCAAATAAGGCTGGTTTCCCAGACATTGATTAACATTATTGGAGAATCTCTAAGGCTGGGAAACGGTCCCATATAATTTAATTATACACTCTTGCTACTTCAGCTAACTTAATGTATTGCCTAGCCTATAAGGTGAAAAGTATGTATTTATGTCATAACAAAGTTATGATTGTTTTCATTCTTTTCCTGTTGTTCCTGGTCATGTTTTTAAATGAGTTTTCTGTCTGGTATTCTAGCTGAGGCAAGCACCAACACTGGAGGAGTTCTTTCAGGGTGAACCAGGACTAACGGCAACCAAAACCACCAACCTACACCACAGCAATGTCCGCCAGGTTCTAATGTCGCAGAATGATGATGTCACCGAGACCAAGGACAGCTTGCCGGGGTTGTCCTCCCCACCAACCTTAACCGTCATGCATGATGGGAAAGCAGGCATCCTCGTCCGAGGTCCTCCTATGACGTCGACAGCCTACGGCGCCTTCACAACAAATCACCTTACAACTCTCCATAACACCACCACTGTGAGGGAGACCTTCCTAGATAAGCTGGTCTGTGACTCAATGACACCTTCTCTAGCTAGAGAGACAACCACACACACCAACCAGGTTGCTCCACAAACAGAGACCCGGACCAGGGAGAGACTCTTGTATGACCAGGATAAGACCACCAATGCTGAGTGTGTTCTGGAGGAGGACCTGGGTTCAGGAGAAGCAACGGTGGATCCTCTAGCTGACATAAGCCACCAGTCTTCTGGGTACTTGACGTGTGAAAACGCGGAGGCCTGGGTCCTGAGTCGGACTGAGGCTGGGGAGAGCATTTTGTCAGGGCCCGAGGAGGGGACACCAGTTGGAACGGGGGAGTTTCTCCTACACAGCACCTCCGATACAAACACAACCAAGGCATGTAATATCATCAGCCATCCTCCCATTGATGCTGAAGATCTGGAGGAGGGGTCGTCCCCGTGTGACGATGACCTCATAACCGGTCGCCCCGCAGATGAGGCGAGCGTGACGTCGTCCTGGTGTAATGACGTCATACCAGACTATTTAGAGGAAGCGTTGGTGAAGAGGCCTCTAGAGAGCAGAGATATCACACCTCCTGTAGAAGACCGCAGAGCAAGTCACCCAGGAAAGAAGTGTAGCACTGCTAATATTGTGGCTTTCCCCCAGCATCAAGCCTCATCATCACTATCAGACCGTCCTGAACCCAAGATTGTAGTGACATGTCCTCAGGCTGAGGCCTCGACACCGGACCTCTGCAAACCAGACCAGAACCAGGCGTCAGACTTAGACCTGGACCGACCGGAGGGACCATACCGGCTCAGCCTCCAGACTCTTCTAAAGAAATCCCAGGCCGCTTTGGAACGCCCCAAACCAGGCAGGAACCAGCCAGGATCAGAACCAAAGAGCCAGGCTGGAGATGTAGACTTGGACCCGGAACCAGAGGCAGGGCCGTACCGCCTCAGCCTCCAGACCCTGCTGAAGAAGTCCCAGGAGCACCGGAGACGCCAGCGTCAGCTGAAGAACCAGGCCAAGGCCTCTACTTGTCCTACCAGGTGAGTGTTGGATGTTATTTTATTCATCTGTTTTATTGACTTCTGTTTGTTGTGTTCAGGCAAGAGGGGCAGACATATTAGAGGTTTGAAAAACCATCTTTTAGCTTGGCTTTAAGTCAGTGGTTTTACTGTTATTTTAGACATCTTTTTTTAGTTTTCATCTCATTTTTTGTGGTCTGTTTTTTTATCTCCTTAATTTGAATGTTTTTACTGTAAAGTTTGTTGTGATTTGAAATGTTGTTTTATTTTAGGACCCAGGAGGCCTCGACACACCAGAAGATGGAGGAGGAGATGAGTTTCTCAGACAAGGAGAATGAGGAGTTCCTGCAGTCAGGGAGAGTGGTGGCGGAGGGAAGGAAAACCCGGGACAGGGATTGGAGAAAGGATCATCTGGGAATGGGAGTCCAGTTTTCCGGACCGCCACCACTAGAGATATTCCCTAAGGAAGCGTGGGTTCAACGTGAGGAGGAGAAGGCGAGGTCTAGCATTGTGGAAAGAATGGGACTCGAAAAAGGATGTCGTGAAGGAATATTGAAGGAATTGGAGGCTGGAAATGGGCCTTCACATTTGGTTGGTCTAGAAGGAGACACCCAATCTCCTCCAGGAGTGGAGCTGATTGATGCTGGCTCGGCAGTCGAAGACATCCAGCTACACCTCTCACCAGACGTCACAGCAGCACCGTCAACACTAATGGAGAACCTTCCACATCCTATCTCAGCCGATGCCTCCATAACCCAGAAATCATTCTACCTAGTCAGGGAGAAGAGCTCTACCCTGCCGAGGCCTTCCTCTCTGGGGGGTAGTAGGTTCCAGACCGTCCCTACCCCCCAGTTTAGTATGAGCCCTATCCGCTGTAAGAGTAAAGGAGACAGTGGGGGAGGAGGGCGTGGCACCCCCAAGAGGCAGATCCTGGTAAACACACCTTTGAATGTAGACAACGAGGTAGGGTCAGTGACTGGGCAGGAAAATGTTGCTTGGGACCAAAGGCATCTGCATAGAGCACCCCTAGTGGCTGGGGGTGGTATATCACAAGGCTTTACTGCTCCTACAACTCCCCTAGTGGCTGGGGATGGTACAACACCTATGCGTAGGAGCTCAGACCAGGCAGAACAGATAGCTCAGCTGGAGCTCAACCTGTCCAGCCTCAAAATACTGATCTCAGACCTGGAGTCCACACTAACAGAGACACCAGAGAGCCACCAGACACACAACAACAGCCACACTGATAATAGTAGTAACCTTACCATGGAGCCGCCACATAAATACATGGACTACCATACACCTGAGAGTCAGGCAGAGAGTAACCTTACTGACAGTGAGAAAGGAAGAGGGGATGGAGGTCAGAGGTCAGCTGGTAAGATGACGGTGGTCCCCTGTAGAGTCCAGGGGTGTGACAGCGTACCTCCATTGGTCAAGGAGGTGGAGATCACTGTTACAACAGGTTACAAAAAACAAGATGGTCGCCAGCAGCAGCCTCTTGCAGCGCGCCTCGTCACCTCCCTCACTCAGAAGAGGAGAGTTTCTGACGTGTTCCGGAAGGTTCCATATGATGTCATCAAGGTTCCGTCGGAAGTCATCAAGGTTCGGAATGACGTCGTCAAGATTCCAGCATCACACAAAACACCTTTCTCCGTCCTCTCAGACGCCAGTAACAACCAGCACCAGCCAATGGAGTGGAAGAGTTATCCGGAGGACCCCGCCCACTTCCAATCCATCAACCAATCGTATGACGTGGACACGCCCTCAGGGCTCTGGCTCCAGGGAGGGTCAGGGTCAGAGGGGTCGTTGAAAGGTCATGACCCCGCGGGGAAGCAGCTGACCCCTGAGAACGGAGGTGGTGGTCAGGGAGGGGCGTCAAGGGCCAAACGTAGACTGGTCATGCACACGACAGAGGGGAACAGGGGAGGAGGACGAAGAGAGGTGATGGACAGGCCTCCCTCCAGTACTCCTGAAGGTAAGGCCAGCCAAGGACCACAGTGGGTTTAGATTAGGACGTCTTCCTTTCTGAGGTACAGAGGTAGAGAGACAAACATTCACATAGTAATGGATGGTCATCTCAATCTTCATTCCATGTTTTCTCAATCCATTATATAACATTCAGTGGCTCCAAACTCAAATAAAGCATTTTCTGCTGTTTATTCATTCATTATAAAGGCAACAAGTGCAGAACAAACGTTTGTCAATCCATAATATCCCTGAATAAGAGTCTGTAAAGCACATCAGACTCCTAGCTAGCCCTTCCTGTCTGACTGTTACCTGTCTCTCTCCTAGCTGCGGTGCAGTCACACAGTCAGGAGAGCCAGCAGCTGAAGCAGCTCCAGCTGACCCATGCAGGCCAGGTCAGAGCCCTGAAGGAGGAGCAGAGGAGACAGCAGCAACAACTACTGCAGGTGAGAGAGACCGCTGACCAACACCTCAATATGACCACAGTATTACTACTATAGCTACAATACTAACCACAATACAACCTCTTACAAGTTTGTACTCAATACAATTTCAATTCCAGTCAAATCAGAAAGTAAACCAAATTCCAATTCCACACTCCTCATTGAAAGGCTTTGAAGAGAATTGGTAATTGTAATTTCAGTGTACTTCCTGAATTGTCCAGAATTAAAAGGGAATTGACCCCAACCCTGACCTCTAAACAATTGATGAAGCAGCAGCAACTACTGCAGGTGAGAGAGACCGCTGGGCCGCAATATGACCACTACACTTGCAACTCCAATAACTGTGACGTCTAACCAAGGTCACCTATAAACCCATCCAGCTGGCACCGGTATCCCTCCCTGCCTGCTTCTCTCAATCAATTCCTCCCTCTCCCTCCTCTCTCAATTCCTCCCTCTCCTCTCTCAATTCCTCCCTTTCCTCTCTCAATTCCTCCCTCTCCTCTCTCAATTCCTCCCTTTCCTCTCTCAATTCCTCTCCCTCCCTCTCAATTCCTCCCTCTCCCTCCTTCTCTCTCAATTCCTCCCCTTCTCTCTCTTCCTCTCTCTCTCTCTCTCTCTCTCTCTCTCTCTCTCTCTCTCTCTCTCTCTCTCTCTCTCTCTCTCTCTCTCTCTCTCTCTCTCTCTCTCTCTCTCTCTCTCTCTCTCTCTCTCTCTCTCTCTCTCTCTCTCTCTCTCTCTCTCAATTCTTTTGTTTCTCTCTCTCTCTCTCTCTCAATTCTTTTGTTTCTCTCCCTCTCTCTCAATTTCTCTCTCTTATTCTCTCAGATTCTTAAAATGCCCCAGCTTGTTCTGTTACATCAACCTTAATGTTCCTCAAAAGAGAGACAGGGATTTCAGCTCCTTGGCTTAATTATATCCTCACACACACAGCTTGTGTAGACTGCAGACATATGCCATTACAAGGGACCTTGAAACTCTCCTCCAGTTTTAAGGACCAGGGAGAGATTCTACTATAAATGTTTCATTGGAGCCCTAAGAGGAAGTGTGTGTGTGTGTGTTAAACTGAAGGACAACCAACACGTTAGCTGGCGTCCATTCCTTGTATTTCAAAATAAAATGTTATGCCCCGAATACAACAGGTGTAGTAGACCTTACCGTGAAATGCTGAATACAACAGGTGTAGTAGACCTTACCGTGAAATGCTGAATACAACATGTGTAGTAGACCTTACCGTGAAATGCTGAATACAACAGGTGTAGTAGACCTTACCGTGAAATGCTGAATACAACAGGTGTAGTAGACCTTTCCGTGAAATGCTGAATACAACAGGTGTAGTAGACCTTACCGTGAAATGCTGAATACAACAGGTGTAGTAGACCTTTCCGTGAAATGCTGAATACAACAGGTGTAGTAGACCTTACCGTGTAATGCTGAATACAACAGGTGTAGTAGACCTTTCCGTGAAATGCTGAATACAACAGGTGTAGTAGACCTTACCATGAAATGCTGAATACAACAGGTGTAGTAGACCTTTCCGTGAAATGCTGAATACAACAGGTGTAGTAGACCTTACCATGAAATGCTGAATACAACAGGTGTAGTAGACCTTACCATGAAATGCTGAATACAACAGGTGTAGTAGACCTTACCATGAAATGCTTACTTACAAGCCCTTAACCAACAATGCAGTTCAAGAAATAGAGTTAAGAAAATATTTACTGAATAAACTAAAGTTTTAAAAAATAAATCAAAGTAACAAGAAAATGACAACAATAACGAGGCTATATACAGATGGTTAGTCAAGGTCATCTGTACATATACAGTGCCTTGCGAAAGTATTCGGCCCCCTTGAACTTTTCGACCTTTTGCCACATTTCAGGCTTCAAACATAAAGATATAAAACTGTATTTTTTTGTGAAGAATCAACAACAAGTGGGACACAATCATGAAGTGGAACGACATTTATTGGATATTTCAAACTTTTTTAACAAATCAAAAACAGAAAAATTGGGCGTGCAAAATTATTCAGCCCCCTTAAGTTAATACTTTGTAGCGCCACCTTTTGCTGCGATTACAGCTGTAAGTCGCTTGGGGTATGTCTCTATCAGTTTTGCACATCGAGAGACTGACATTTTTTCCCATTCCTCCTTGCAAAACAGCTCGAGCTCAGTGAGGTTGGATGGAGAGCATTTGTGAACAGCAGTTTTCAGTTCTTTCCACAGATTCTCGATTGGATTCAGGTCTGGACTTTGACTTGGCCATTCTAACACCTGGATATGTTTATTTTTGTTTTGGATCATTGTCTTGTTGGAAGACAAATCTCTGTCCCAGTCTCAGGTCTTTTGCAGACTCCATCAGGTTTTCTTCCAGAATGGTCCTGTATTTGGCTCCATCCATCTTCCCATCAATTTTAACCATCTTCCCTGTCCCTGCTGAAGAAAAGCAGGCCCAAACCATGATGCTGCCACCACCATGTTTGACAGCGGGGATGGTGTGTTCAGGGTGATGAGCTGTGTTGCTTTTACGCCAAACATAACGTTTTGCATTGTTGCCAAAAAGTTCAATTTTGGTTTCATCTGACCAGAGCAACTTCTTCCACATGTTTGGTGTGTCTCGTGCCAAACTTTAAACGACACTTTTTATGGATATCTTTAAGAAATGGCTTTCTTCTTGCCACTCTTCCATAAAGGCCAGATTTGTGCAATATACAACTGATTGTTGTCCTATGGACAGAGTCTCCCACCTCAGCTGTAGATCTCTGCAGTTCATCCAGAGTGATCATGGGCCTCTTGGCTGCATCTCTGATCAGTCTTCTCCTTGTATGAGCTGAAAGTTTAGAGGGACAGCCAGGTCTTGGTAGATTTGCAGTGGTCTGATACTCCTTCCATTTCAATATTATCGCTTGCACAGTGCTCCTTGGGATGTTTAAAGCTTGGGAAATCTTTTTGTATCCTAATCCGGCTTTAAACTTCTTCACAACAGTATCTCGGACCTGCCTGGTGTGTTCCTTGTTCTTCATGATGCTCTCTGCGCTTTTAACGGACCTCTGAGACTATCACAGTGCAGGTGCATTTATACGGAGACTTGATTACACACAGGTGGATTGTATTCATCATCATTAGTCATTTAGGTCAACATTGGATCATTCAGAGATCCTCACTGAACTTCTGGAGAGAGTTTGCTGCACTGAAAGTAAAGGGGCTGAATAATTTTGCACGTCCAATTTTTCAGTTTTGATTAGTTAAAAAAGTTTGAAATATCCAATAAATGTCGTTCCACTTCATGATTGTGTCCCACTTGTTGTTGATTCTTCACGAAAAAATACAGTTTTATATCTTTGTTTGAAGCCTGAAATGTGGCAAGAGGTCGCAAAGTTCGAGGGGGCCGAATACTTTCGCAAGGCACTGTAGGTGGGATAAAGCTGCTCTGCATAGATAAAGAGCAGCGAGTAGCAACAGTGTAAAAACAGGTAGCTTGGGGGTAGAATCTGTTAAGGAGCCTTTTGAATCGAGACTTTGCTCTCCAGTACTGCTTGTCGTATGGTAGCAGAGAGAACAGTCTATGACCTGGGTGACTGGAGTCTTTGACCATTTTTTGGGCCTTCCTCTGACACCGCCTACTATATAGGTCCTGGATGGAAGGAAGCTTGGCCCCAGTGATGTACTGGGTCGTACGCACTACCCTCTGTAATGCCTTACGTTCAGATGCCGAGCAGTTGCCATACCAGGCGGTGATGCAACCAGTGCTCTCGATGGTGTAACTGTAGAACCTTTTGAGGATCTGGAGACCCATGGCAAGTCTTTTCAGTCTCCGGAGGGGGAAAAGGTGTTGTCCTGCCCTCTTCACAACTGTCTTGGTGTGTTTGGAACATGATAGTTGGTTGGTGATGTGGAAACCAATGAACTTGAAGCTCTCAATCTGCTCCACTACAGCCCCGTTGATGTTAGTGGGGGCCTGTTCAGCCCACCTTTTCCTGTAGTCCACAATCAGCTCCTTTGTCTTGTCCACGTTGAGGGAGAGGTTGTTCTGGCACCACACGGCCAGGTCTCTGACCTACTCCCTATAAGCTGTCTCATCATAGTCGGTGATCAGGCTCACCACTGTTGTCGTCAGCAAACTCAATGATGGTGTTGGACTCATGCCTGGCCATGCAGTTGTGGATGAACAGGGAGTACAGGAGGGGACAATGCAAACACCCATGAGGGGCCCCCGTGTTGAGGATCAGTGTGGCAGATGTGCTGCTTACCTACCCTCACCACCTTGAGGCGGCCTGTCTGGAAGTCCAGGATCCAGTTGCAGAGGGAGGTGTTTAGTCCCAGGGTCCTTAGCTTAGTGATGAGCTTTGAGGGCACTATGGTGTTGAACGCTGAGCTGTAGTCAATGAATAGCATTCTCACATAGGTGTTCCTTTTGTCCAGGTGGGAAAGGACAGTGTGGAGTGTGATTGAGATGGCGTCATCTGTGGATCTGTTGGGGCGGTATGCGAATTGGAGTGGGTCTAGGGTGTCCGGGAGGATGCTGTTGATGTGAGCCATGACCAGCCTTTCAAAGCACTTCATGGCTACTGATGTGAAAATCATTTAGGCAGGTACCTTCTGTCTGTGTGTGTCTGTGTAGCTCTAACACCATCATTAACATAAAGCTGTTTCATAATAAAACCTGTCTTCTCCTCTCCCTCCATCATTGAGGATGTGTTGCCTGTAATACAGAGATGGAGGGAGACAGGGATGTAGGGTAGCTGGGCCGTGGATAGAGAGAGAGGGAAGACAGGGATGTAGGGTAGCTGGGCCGTGGATAGAGAGAGAGGGAGACAGGGATGTAGGGTAGCTGGGCCGTGGATAGAGAGAGAGGGAGACAGGGATGTAGGGTAGCTGGGCCGGGATAGAGAGATGGAGGGAGACAGGGATGTAGGGTAGCTGGGCCGTTGGATAGAGAGATGGAGGGAGACAGGGGATGTAGGGTAGCTGGCCGTGGATAGAGAGATTGGGAGGGAGACAGGGATTGTTAGGGTAGCTGGGCCGTGGATAGAGAGATGGAGGGAGACAGTGATGTAGGGTAGCTGGGCAGTGGATAGAGAGATGGAGGGAGACAGGGAGGTAGGGTAGCTGGGCCGTGGATAGAGAGATGGAGGGAGAAGGGATGTAGGTAGCTGGGCCGTGGATTGAGAGAGATGGAGGGAGACCAGGGATGTAGGTAGCTGGGCCGTGGATAGAGAGATGGAGGGAGACGGGGATGTAGGGTAGCTGGGCCGTGGATAGAGAGATGAGGGAGACGGGGATGTAGGGTAGCTGGGCCGTGGATAGAGAGATGGAGGGAGACGGGGATGTAGGGTAGCTGGGCCGTGGATAGAGAGATGGAGGGAGACGGGGATGTAGGTAGCTGGGCCGTGGATAGAGAGATGGAGGGAGACAGGGATGTAGGGTAGCTGGGCCGTGGATAGAGAGATGGAGGGAGACAGTGATGTAGGGTAGCTGGCCGTGGATAGAGAGATGGAGGGAGACAGTGATGTAGGGTAGCTGGGCCGTGGATAGAGAGGATGGAGGGAGACAGGGATGTAGGGTAGCTGGGCCGTGGATAGAGAGATGGAGGGAGACAGGGATGTAGGGTAGCTGGGCCGTGGATAGAGAGATGGGAGGGAGACAGGGATGTAGGGTAGCTGGGCCGTGGATAGAGAGATGGAGGGAGACAGGGATGTAGGGTAGCTGGGCCGTGGATAGAGAGATGGAGGGAGACGTGATGTAGGTAGCTGGGCCGTGGATAGAGAGATGGCGGGAGACAGGGATGTGGGTAGCTGGGCCGTGGGATAGAGAGATGGAGGGAGACAGGGATGTAGGGTAGCTGGGCCGTGGGATAGAGAGATGGAGGGGAGACAGGGATGTAGGTAGCTGGGCCGTGGATAGAGAGATGGAGGGAGACAGGGATGTAGGGTAGCTGGGCCGTGGATAGAGAGATGGAGGGAGACAGGGATGTAGGGTAGCTGGGCCGTGGATAGAGAGATGGAGGGAGACAGGGATGTAGGGTAGCTGGGCCGTGGATAGAGATATGGAGGGGCGAACGGGGATGTAGGGTAGCTGGGCCGTGGATAGAGAGATGGAGGGAGACGGGGATGTAGGGTTAGCTGGCCGTGGATAGAGAGATGGCGGGAGACAGGGATGTAGGGTAGCTGGGCCGTGGATAGAGAGATGGAGGGAGACAGGGATGTAGGGTAGCTGGGCCGTGGATAGAGAGATGGAGGGAGACAGTGATGTAGGGTAGCTGGGCCGTGGATAGAGAGATGGAGGGAGACAGTGATGTAGGGTAGCTGGGCCGTGGATAGAGAGATGGAGGGAGACAGGGATGTAGGGTAGCTGGGCCGTGGATAGAGAGATGGAGGGAGACAGGGATGTAGGGTAGCTGGGCCGTGGATAGAGAGATGGAGGGAGACAGGGATGTAGGGTAGCTGGGCCGTGGATAGAGAGATGGAGGGAGACAGGGATGTAGGGTAGCTGGGCCGTGGATAGAGAGATGGAGAGAGACAGGGATGTAGGGTAGCTGGGCCGTGGATAGAGAGATGGAGGGAGACAGGGATGTAGGGTAGCTGGGCCGTGGATAGAGAGATGGAGGGAGACGGGGATGTAGGGTAGCTGGGATGGAAGGAAGGAGGGGGATCTGACACTGAAAAGGAGACGATCATTAGTTTAATTCTGAGGGGGTTGCTGGTTAAGTGCCAGATAGTCGCCTCTGAGCGCTAATGGTCCTCTCTCTCTTTCTCTCTCATTCCTCTCTCTCTCATTCCTCTCTCTCTCTTTCCTCTCTTCCTCTCTCTCTTGCCATCTCCTCTCAGTCCTCTCTCTTTCTCTCTCTCATTCCTCTCGGTCTCTCTCATCCCCCACCCCCCCCCCCCCCCCCCCCTCTCATTCCTCTCTCCCGTCTGTTAGATTCTGGCCGTACGTTACCAGCTACTCCAGAGTTTGTCCTTCCCTGTGTCCTCCTGCCCCACATCCAGCGCATGTCTAGGGACAACACAACCTCCCTCTCCCCCTCTCTTCCATCCCCCTCTCCATCCCTCTATTCTCCCCCTCAGCAGGATCCCTCCTTTCAGACCCAGACTCCCCCTCACGGGTAAATTCAATTCACACCTGACTGACTTTGTATATTTGGATCTTCAGTTTATAATCAACAAGTGAGAAGCACAACAGTTAGTTGTAGGATGATTCAAGTCAGGGTGTGTGTATGTGTGTGTTCGTATGTGTGTGTCTGTGTGTCTACAGCTACAGTTGGCCACCAGTTGAAAGGACCTTGAGAATCTGGGTAGGAAATTAATTGGTTGTCATTGACAGAATTGGTATTTCTCCTCTCGTCTCGTCCCCTCCCCTCTCCCCACCCCCTCTTCTCTCCCCACCCCCCTCCTCTCTCCCACCCCCTCGTCTCGTCCCTTCCCTCTCCCCACCCCCCTCGTCTCGTCCCTTCCCTCTCCCCACACCCTCTTCTCTCCCCACCCCCCTCCTCTCTCCCCACCCCCCTCCTCTCTCCCCACACCCTCCTCTCTCTCTCTCTCCCCATCCCCTCCCCCCACCTCTCTCCCCTCCTCTCTCCCCACCTCTCTCCCCACACCCCTCCTCTCTCCCCACACCCTCCTCTCTCCCCACCCCTTCCTCTCTCTCTCTCTCCCCACCCCTCCCCCCACCTCTCTCCCCTCCTCTCTCCCCACCTCTCTCCCCCCCCCCCTCCTCTCCTCAGTCTCCCAGGTGTCTGTCTGTGTGTTACGGTCCCCTGGTGGCAGCAGCAGTGAAGGGATACCTAACCAGGAGGCTCCTACACACAGAGAGAGTGGGACAGCTGCTATGTACCATCAAGGTGACACACACAGTCTCAGAAACACACAGCCCATCATGGGATTTATCAAAGATGTGATTTACGGATGTGTGTTTAATCATTTATTTTGTGTATGACTGTGTGTGTCCCCTCCCTCAGGACACGCAGCAGTTCCTACAGTCCTTCCAGCCCCAGAGCCCTGGGAGAGACAGCAGGCAAGACCTGGTGCTTGCAGGAGAGAGTCACACTGCAGGTAACTAACACACACACACACGCGCACAACACCGTCTCTACACACGCACTCTGGCGTGCACAACACCGTCTCTACAGACACTCTGGCGTGCACAACACCGTCTCTACACACACTCTGGTGTGCACAACACCGTCTCTACACACACACACACTCTGGCGTGCACAACACCGTCTCTACACACACAGAAGACTAATTCTCAGGAGTGGTGTTTTGTTCCAGCTCCGCTCGGCGCGTTATGAGGTCCAGGACATCTTCTGTCTGTCAGCAGGAGACAGGATGCAGATCATCAGCTGGGACAGACAGCTGGCCAGGGACAGAGAGATGAGACGCAAGGTAACCACTGGGGGGGGGGACAGAGGGATGAGACGCAAGGTAACCACTGGGGGGGGACGGACAGAGAGATGAGACGCAAGGTAACCACTGGGGGGGGACAGAGAGATGAGACGCAAGGTAACCACTGGGGGGGGGGGGGGGACAGAGAGATGAGACGCAAGGTAACCACTGGGGGGGGGGGGGGGGACAGAGAGATGAGACGCAAGGTAACCACTGGGGGGGGGGGGGGGGGGGGGACAGAGAGATGAGACGCAAGGTAACCACTGGGGGGGGGGGGGGATGAGACGCAAGGTAACCACTGGGGGGGGGGGGGACAGAGAGGAGACGCAAGGTAACCACTGGGGGGGGGGGGGGGGG
>NW_022264784.1:0-5000 GCF_002021735.2 Oncorhynchus kisutch
GCCACCAGTCAAGAAAGACACTTCATTATCGGCAAATTGCACTTTCCTCCCCTTTCTCCTCCGATACAAATCATTTACATCTGGTTGGAGAGCAAGAGTACAGCTCCCGTTGGATCAACAGTTTGGGGATCAAAGTGTGGTATGTGTTGTGTTTGTGTGTGTGTGTGTGTGGGTGGTGTGTGTGTGTGTGTGTGTGTGTGGTGTGTGTGTGTGTGTGTGTGGTTGTGTGTGTGTGCGTGTGTTTGTGGTGTGTGTGTGTGGTGTGTGTGTGTGTGTGTGTGTGTGTGTGTGTGTGTGTGTGTGTGTGTTGTATGTCGTTGTGTGTGTGTGCATATGTGTATGTTGCGTCATTTCTAGTGTGGCAAGACTCCTGGAGGTCTCCGTCGTCTCGCACGCACGTTATCTACAGCACGAGATGATTGACATCTTAACGCGGACGGATGCCCGTGAGGAACCATCTATAAGCCTGCACGCAGTCACAGGGGGACCACAGTGTAGATGATAAGAATCATGTTCCAGCCTGATTGTCCCCCCGTTTCTATGGGAGCTCGGTCGGACTCAATCGATCTCATTGTGAGATGTATCACTATCGTTGTCAGCCGAAAACACCATCTCTCCCCTTAATACTATACATGGAGGACGGCAGCGATGGAATTTCTGGTGACGATCGAGTGATGATGTTCTAGACCAAACGTTCCATAGGCTTAATGGTTCATGTGTGGAAAGAGAGAGATGTCTATGTGACTTTGACATTGATGGATAGTCAATTGAAGGAGAGCGTGAACGAGTGGCAGCGAATGAGCGTAGAAGGACAGGATATGGAAGAAATATGGAGTTGAGAAAATTAGAGTTGGTATCTTTCTATTAAAACGTCCTCTTGCATTAGTACGTTGTCATGCTGTTAGTGTGTGTGACACGCATGCAGAGTTAGTGCATTGTACTGCAGTACACTAGCAACCATGTTTGCCATTTTAGCATGCTACGCCAGAGCATAGCTTCTGTATTACAGTCCTATAAGTCCTACAATGCTACTGTGCATTGTAATCTTGCTCTATAGAGTTATTTTCTTTAACACATCTTGCTAACATGGCCACTTGAAGATGTTTTGAGGTGGGAGTGCTGTCGACATCGTTATCCTCCGCTCATACCAGGAGTAATAAAGGCTGCAGCATCCTCAGCACCCCTACTTCCTGCGGCTATGCTTGCTAGCATGCTGTGCTAGCATACTGTGTTAGCATACTGAGTTAAAGTCCTATGATTGTGCTATAGACTTACACAAAGTTAGCATACTGAGTAAGCATGCTGTGCTAGTAGGCCCCTCAGGGGTGCAGGCCTGTGAGAGACGGGGATGAGGGTTTATTTTCCAAACACTCCGGTCCAAAGGGCCTCTCTAGAACAACCTAATCAAAGCCCCCCCAGACTGCAATTATTTCTCCCTCCTCCCTCCCACTCTCTCCCTCTCTCCATCGCTTTGACTTTTTAAGAGAGGGATAATCAAATGAAACAGAGCATGCCACTCCACACTCTGGGAATGAGCTTGGTAAGAGTGTGTGTGTGTGTGTGTGTGTGTGTGTGTGTGTGTGTGTGTGTGTGTGTGTGTGTGTGTGTGTGTGTGTGGTGTGTGTGTGTGTGTGTGTGTGTGTGTGTGTGTGTGTGTGTGTGTGTGTGGTGTTTGTGTGTGTCGTGTCTGTCTGTGTGTGTGTGTGTGTGTCTGTGTGTGTGTGCCTGTGTGTCTGTGTCTGTGTGTGTGTGGTTGTGTGTGTGGTGTCTGTGTCTGTGTGTGTGTTTGTGTGTCTGTGTGTGTGTGCCTGTGTGTCTGTTTGTTTGTGTCAGAGTGTGTGGTGTGTCTATTTGTTTGTGTCAGAGTGGTGTGTGTGTGTCTGTTTGTTTGTGTCAGAGTGTCTTGTCTCCTCTTTGCTGAACTGTAATGTAATACTACTCAATGTGTATGTGTGACTGGTCTTCTGTGTGTCTATTCTCTGATGCTGTCTGTGTATTGAGAGACAGTCTATTCTCTGACACTGTCGTGTGTTGAGAGACAGTCTATTCTCTGATGCTGTCTGTGTATTGAGAGACAGTCTATTCTCTGATACTGTCTGTGTATTGAGAGACAGTCTATTCTCTGATACTGTCTGTGTATTGAGAGACAGTCTATTCTCTGATGCTGTCTGTATTGAGAGCCAGTCTATTCTCTGATGCTGCCTGTGTATTGAGAGACAGTCTATTCTCTGATGCTGTCTGTGTATTGAGAGACAGTCTATTCTGATGCTGTCTGTGTATTGAGAGACAGTCTATTCTCTGATGCTGTCTGTGTATTGACAGCCAGTCTATTCTCTGATGCTGTCTGTGTATTGAGAGCCAGTCTATTCTCTGATACTGTCTGTGTATTGAGAGACAGTCTATTCTCTGATACTGTCTGTGTATTGAGAGACAGTCTATTCTCTGATACTGTCTGTGTATTGAGAGACAGTCTATTCTCTGATACTGTCTGTGTATGAGAGACAGTCTATTCTCTGATCTGTCGTGTATTGAGAGACGTCCTATTTCTGATACTGTCTGTGTATTGAGAGACAGTCTATTCTCTGATACTGGTCTGGTGTAATTGAGAGACAGTCTATTCTCTGATACTGTCAAATCCAACTTTATTTGTCACCAGTGCACCGAACACAACAAGTGTAGACTTTACTGTGAAATGCTTACTTACAAGCCCTTAACCAACAGTGCAGTTCAGAAGAGTTAAGAAATATTTACCAAGTAGATTAAATAAAAAAGTAATAATAAAAAGTAACACAATAAGAAAAGCAATAATTAGGCAACAGTTGAAGTGGGATGTTTCCATACACTTAGGTGGAGTCATTAAAACTTGTTTTTCTACCACTACACACATTTATTGTTAATAACAAGCTATAGTTTTGGCAAGTCGGTTAGGACATCTACTTTGTGCATGTTCATCTGTACACGTTCATCTGTACAAACAATAGTACACAAGTATAAACATCATGGGACCACGTAGCCATCATTAGGAAGGAGACGTATTCTGTCTTCCAGAGATGAACGTACTTTGGTGCAAAAAATGCAAATCAATCCCAGAACAAGAGCACAGGACCTTGTGAAGATGCTGGAGGAAACAGGTACAAAAGTATCTATATCCACAGTAAAACGAGTCCTATATTGACATAAACCTGAAAGGACGCTCAGCAAGGAAGAAGTCACTGCTCCAAACCGGTTTGCAACTGCACATGGGGACAAAGATCGTACCTTTTGGAGAAATTTCCTCTGGTTTTATGAAACAAAAATAAGAACTGTTTGGCCATAATGACCATCGTTATGTTTGGAGGAAAAAGAGGGAAGCTTGCAAGCCAAAGAACCTCATCCCAACCGTGAAGCATGGGGGTGGCAACATAACGTTGTGGGGGTGGCAACATAACGTTGTGGGGGTGCTTTGCTGCAGGAGGGACTGGTGCACTTCACAAAATAGATGGCATCATGTGGAAGGAAAATGATGTGGATATATTGAAGCAACATCTCAAGACATCAGTCAGGAAGTTAAAGCTTGGTCGCAAATGGGTCTTCCAAATAGACAATGACCCCAAACATACTTCCAAAGTTGTGACAAAATGGCGTAAGGACAACAAAGTCAAGTATTGGAGTGGCCATCACAAAGCCCTGACCTCAATCCTATAGAAAATGTGTGGGCAGAACTGAAAAAGTGTGTGCGAGCAAGGAGGTCTACAAACATGACTCAGTTACACCAGCTCTGTCAGGAGGAATGGGCCAAAATTCACCAAACTTATTGTGGAAGCTTGTTGAAGGCAACCCGAAACGTTTGACCCAAGTGCAACAATTTAAAAGGCAATGCTACCAAATACTAATTGAGTGTATGTAACTTCTGACCCACTGGGAATGTGATGAAAGAAATAAAAGCGGAAATAATTTATTCTCTCTAATATATTCTTACATTTCAGATTCTTAAAATAAAGTGGTGATCCTAACTGACCTAAGACAGGGGAATTGTTATGAGGATTATATATCAGTAATTGTGAAAAACTGAGTTTAAATGTATTTGGCTAAGGTGTCTGTAAACTTCCGACTTCAACTGTATATACAGGGGGCACTGGTACCGAGTCAGTGTGCGGGGGTTACAGGTTAGTTGAGGTAATTTCTACATGTAGGTGGGGGTGAAGTGACTATGCATAGATAATAAACAGCGAGTAGCAGTAGTATGCAAAAGGGGGGGTCAATGTAAATTGTCCGGTGGCGATTTTATTAATTGTTCAGCAGTCATATGGTTGTGGGGTAGAAGCTGTTGAGGAGCCTTTTGGTCCTAGACTTGGTGCGTCAGTACTCATGTCTGTGTGTTGTCTGTGTATTGAGAGCCATTATATTATCTGATGCTGTCTGTGTAATGAGAGCCAGTTTATTATCTGATGCTGTCTGTGTATTGAGAGCCAGTCTATTCTCTAATGCTGTCTGTGTATTGAGAGCCAGTCTATTCTCTGATACTGTCTGTGTATTGAGAGACAGTCTATTCTCTGATACTGTCTGTGTATTGAGAGCCAGTCTATTATCTGATGCTGTCTGTGTATTGAGAGCCATTCTATTATCTGATGCTGTCTGTGTATTGAGAGCCAGTCTATTATCTGATGCTGTCTGTGTATTGAGAGACAGTCTATTCTCTGATGCTGTCTGTGTATTGAGAGCCAGTCTATTCTCTGATGCTGTCTGTGTATTGAGAGCCAGTCTATTATCTGATGCTGTCTGTGTATTGAGAGACAGTCTATTCTCTGATGCTGTCTGTGTATTGAGAGACAGTCCTATTCTCTGATGCTGTCTGTGTATTGAGAGACAGTCTATTCTCTGATGCTGTCTGTGTATTGAGAGACAGTCTATTCTCTGATGCTGTCTGTGTATTGAGAGACAGTCTATTCTCTGATTCTGTCTGTGTATTGAGAGCCAGTCTATTATCTGATGCTGTCTGTGTATTGAGAGACAGTCTATTC
>NW_022264784.1:10000-22983 GCF_002021735.2 Oncorhynchus kisutch
CACACATAGTGATCCCTTTACCATTAGAGAAACCTCTAAGGTCAGACAGACACGGCTTTTGAGGACAGATTGGATTGGATCACGCCAGGTCTCTTCCACCAGCCAGGTCGGCTTTCCATTCAGCATATTGAATTCAGATCCAGACCTATTACTCCCTCAACGTGGAGATGAATAAGTAGCATACATAGCATGAAAGAGCTCAGAAAATATCTTTCTTGAGTGAGGACCAGCTATACCGATGAGGGGTAAAGTGGGGTAAAAGTTGAGTTGGGGTAAAAGTGTTGTTGAGTTGGGGTAATGGTGTTGTTGAGTTGGTGTGACGTGAGAGTGTTTGGGTCTAGGGTGTGTGAGTGTCAGAGTAAGAGAGGATGTTAACACACATGGAGCACACACACACACACACCCACACCCACACCCACACCCACACACACACACACACACACACACACACACACACACACACACACACACACAGCCACACAGCCAAACAACCCGACACTTCACTGTTTTCTTGGGGCTTAATTAGGCTTAATTAGAAACACCTGTACAGTATATGATGTCACTCTCCAGGTTAACACACACCTCCCCCTCCTCCACCTCTCCAACACAGCCGGACCCTTTCCTAATTACCAGCGAAAGCAAACTACCGACTTCATTGCAGAAATTTGTGATGAGTTGACTAGTCAAGCACAATGCATGTTTTGTTCAATTAGATTAAAGATACGCAGCAATTTGCTTTAATTACATGTAAAGTAGTACAGTCCCTTCGAGCTGCGGGATCACCAGCTGTGCTTCTGACAACCACGGGGAATGTGAATGTCAAATGTTGCAATTGTAAAACGTTTGATATCATTTTCTCCTGACATTTTGCTCTTAATTCTTTGCTAATATTTGTTTGTTGTTGTTGTTGTTTTTTACTATTCTGATGGTTGTTAAACGCAGAATTTGTATAATATTACCGTTATTTCAACACACTCATCACTCATGTTTAACAATTCTAAATCGCTTGGGCACAGTTGGCATCAAATCACTTGCCGATAATGTTGCATAAAACATTTGAAATGTCATTTTCATCAAACACAATCAAAGTTAACATCAGCCCTAGATGCTTTTAATTGACCAATTTATAGGCATGCCCAATTTAGGAATCTTTTTTTAACAATGTGATATGGCTCACTAAAGGGATAAGTAATTAAATAATCGACAGAACAACATGTTTATTAATTAGCCAAGTGGTTATACAGTTGAAGTCGGAAGTTTAAGTTCAACTTAGCAAAATACATTTAAACTCAGTTTTCACAATTACTGACATTTAATCCTAGGAAAAATTCCCTGTCTAAGGTCAGTTAGGATCACCACTTTATTTTAAGAATGTGAAATGTCAGAATAATAGTTGAAAGAATGATTTATTTCAGCTTTTATTTATTTCATCACATTCCCAGTGGGTCAGAAGTTTAAATATCCTCAATTAGTATTTGGTAGCATTGCCTTTAAATTGTTGAACTTGGGTCAAACGTTTCGGGTTGCCTTCCACAAGTTTCCCACAATAAGTTCGGTGAATTTTGGCCCATTCCCCCTGACAGAGCTGGTGTAACTGAGTCAGGTTAGTAGACCTCCTTGCTCGCACACACTTTTTCAGTTCTGCCCACAAATTTTCTTTAGGATTGAGGTCAGGGCTTTGTGATGGCCACTCCAATACCTTGACTTTGTTGTCCTTACGCCATTTTGTCACAACTTTGGAAGTATGCTTGGGGTCATTGTCCATTTGGAAGACCCCTTTGCGACCAAGCTTTAACTTCCTGACTGATGTCTTGAGATGTTGCTTCAATATATCCACATCATTTTCCTACCTCATGATGCCATCTATTTTGTGAAATGCACCAGTCCCTCCTGCAGCAAAGCACACCCACAATATGATGTTGCCACCCCCATGCTATACGGTTGGGATGTTGTTCTTCGGCTTGCAAGGCTCCCCCTTTTTCCTCCAAACATAACGATGGTCATTATGGCCAAACAGTTCTATTTTTGTTTCATCAAACCAGAGGAAATTTCTCCAAAAAGTACGATCTTTGTCCCCATGTGCAGTTGCAAACCGTAGTCTGGCTTTTTTTATGGCGGTTTTGGAGCAGTGGCTTCTTCCTTGCTGGGCAGCCTTTCAGGTTGTGTCGATATAGGACTCATTTTACTGTGGATATAGATACTTTTGTACTTATTTCCTCCAGCATCTTCACAAGGTCCTGTGCTGTTGTTCTTTAATTGATTTGGACTTTTTGCATGAAAGTACGTTCATCTCTAGGAGACAGAACGCATCTCCTTCCTGAGCGGTATGACGGCTGCGTGGTCCCATGGTGTTTATACTTGCGTACTATTGTTTGTACAGATGAACGTGGTACCTTCAGCCATTTGGAAATTGCGACCAAGGATAAACCAGACTTGTAGAGGTCTACATTTCTTTTCTGAGGTCTTGGCTGATTTCCTTTGGTTTTCCCATGGAGTCAAGCAAAGAGGCACTGAGTTTGAAGGTAGGCCTTGAAATACATCCACAGGTACACCTCCATTTGACACAATACTAGTTTGCCAATTTGCCTATGAGAAGCTTCTACAGCGATGACATCATTTTCTGGAATTTTTTAAGCTGTTTAAAGGCACAGTCAACTTAGTGTATGTAAACTTCTGACCCACTAGTATTGTGATACAGGGAATTATAAGTGAAATAATTATAAGTGAAATAAGTGAAACAATTGTTGTAAAAATGACTTGTGTCGTGCACAAAGTCGATGTCCTAATTGACTTGCCAAAACTATAGTTTGTTATTAACAAGAGATTTTTGTGGAGTGGTTGAAAAACAAGTTTTAATGACTCCAACCTAAGTGGATGTAAACTTCCCAACTTCAACTGGAAGTATTTAGCATATCATGTGAAATAGACCTCATGTGAAATCATTGTCAAAGGTGCAAGAGATACTTTTGCTTGAAGGTCTAGATTATTTATGGGTTGATCAATATAGAAATATCAAAACATCCTTTTAACAACTCCAAACCACTGACTCGCTGCATTTGTCTCTCATCACTAAAGAGGTTTCATGCATAGTGTTTATTTTTACCCATAAGAGTAGGAGGAAAATGTCTCTATTCTCAGCACTTATGACCAATTTCCTCCTCTGAGACGCTTCGGGGAGACGGCCCCTGAGCTGTCCTAACCAGTTAAGAGGTACCAGCAGGTGTCTTAGATAATAGAAAAAGGCAGTGGGTCAGTGGTTCCTGCGACACAGACAGAGGATTGCTTTGGAGTCGTTGAAAGAATGGTTTTGATATATCTGTATGGTCAACCCATACTTAATCTAGTCCTACATGCAACAGTAGCACTTGTGCTTTTGACAATGATTTCACATGAGGCCTAATTCTCATGGTGAGGCTAAATAGCACACCACCCTTCATCCCACTGCTGGCTTGCCTCTGAAGCTAAGCAGGGTTGGTCCCTGGATGGGAGAACAGATTCTGCTGTAAGTCGTGTTGGAGGGCCAGTAAGAGGCACTCTGGTAAACAAATGTTTTCTCCCAATGTCCCAGGGCAGTAGTTGGGGACATTGGCCTGTGTCGGGTGTGGTCTTTCATATGGGATGTTTAAATGGTGTCTTGACTCTCTGTGGTCACTAAAGATCCCACAGCACTTATTGTAAGAGTAGGGGTATTTGTATTTGTATTTATTATGGATCCACATTAGTTCCTGCCAAGACAGCAGCTACTCTTCCTGGGGTTTATTATGGAACCACATTAGTTCCTGCCAAGGCAGCAGCTACTCTTCCTGGGGTTTATTATGGATCCCCATTAGTTCCTGCCAAGGCAGCAGCTACTCTTCCTGGGGTTTATTATGGATCCACATTAGTTCCTGCCAAGGCAGCAGCTACTCTTAGCTACTCTTCCTGGGGTTTATTATGGATCCCCATTAGTTCCTGCCAAGGCAGCAGCTACTCTTCCTGGGGTTTATTATGGATCCCCATTAGTTCCTGCCAAGGCAGCAGCTACTCTTCCTGGGTTTTATTATGGATCCCCATTAGTTCCTGCCAAGACAGCAGCTACTCTTCCTGGGTTTTATTATGGATCTCCATTAGTTCCTGCCACGTGTGTGTATGTTATCATGTGTGTGTATGTTATCATGTGTGTGTGTGTTATCATGTGTGTGTATGTTATCATGTGTGTGTATGTTATCATGTGTGTGTATGTTATCATGTGTGTGTATATTATCATGTGTGTGTGTGTTATCATGTGTGTGTATGCTATCATGTGTGTGTATGTTATCATGTATGTGTATGTTATCATGTGTGTGTATGTTATCATGTGTGTGTATGTTATCATGTGTGTGTATTTTATCATGTGTGTGTATGTTATCATGTGTGTGTATGTTATCATGTGTGTGTATGCTATCATGTGTGTGTATGTTATCATGTGTGTGTATGCTATCATGTGTGTGTATTTTATCATGTGTGTGTATGTTATCATGTGTGTGTATGTTATCATGTGTGTGTATGCTATCATGTGTGTGTATGTTATCATGTGTGTGTATGTTATCATGTGTGTGTATATTATCATGTGTGTGTATGTTATCATGTGTGTGTATGCTATCATGTGTGTGTATGTTATCATGTGTGTGTATATTATCATGTGTGTGTATATTATCATGTGTGTGTATGTTATCATGTGTGTGTATGTTATCATGTGTGTGTATATTATCATGTGTGTGTATGTTATCATGTGTGTGTATGCTATCATGTGTGTGTATGTTATCATGTGTGTGTGTATGTTATCATGTGTGTGTATGTTATCATGTGTGTGTGTGCATGTGTCTGTGCCTATGTTTGTGTTGATTCAAAGTCCCCGCTGTTCCTTAAATAAGGTGTATTTTTACTTGCTTTTTAAATCTGATTATACTGCTGTCATCAGTTACCTGATGTGGAATAGACTTCCATGTTGTAATGGCTCTATGATATGTAGTGCCGTGCGCCTCCCATAGTCTGTTCTGGACTTGGGGACTGTGAAGAGACCTCTGGTGGCATGTCTTGTAGGGTATGGATGGGTGTCCAAGCTGTGTGCCAGTAGTTTAAACAGACAGCTGGGTACATTCAGCTTGTCTTAACCTCTTAATGATGAAGTCAATCTCTCTTCCACTTGGAGCCATGAGAAATGTAAATGCATGTCATTAATGTGTTAACCCCCGGTGTCCCGGATAGATTCCCAGTCTGGCCCTCATATCATCATGGCCACCTAATCATCCCCAGCTTCCAAATGGCTCATTCATCTCCCCTGTGACTATTCCCCAGGTCATCGCCGTAAAGGAGAATGTGTTTTCAGTCAACTTAGCTGGTAAAACATCTATATAAAAGGACTTAGCCACCAGGCTAATAAATCATACATTTTCTTTCTATTATTTCATGACCCTACGTCATGTTATTTCAAGCTGAACATCTCGCTGTTCAAAAAGATGCCTAAAGGAGGGCGATCGAAAGCATCTAGAGGCTGTTAACTGTAACTGTGTTCCGTAACAATGAGACCTTTCAAACGTTTTAAGCAACATTATGGGCAAGTATCTTGATGCCTACTGGCCCAAAGCCCTTTAAAGTTGTTAAACAGGAGAGACGAGTGTGTGGATATCAAATCAAATCAAATGTATTTATAAAGCCCTTCTTACATCAGCTGATATCTCAAAGTGCTGTACATAAACCCATCCTAGAACCCCAAACAGCAAGCAATGCAGGTGTAGAAGCACGGTGGCTAGGAAAAACTCCAGAACCTAGGAAGAAACCTAGAGAGGAACCAGGCTATGTGGGGTGGCCAGTCCTCTTCTGCCGGGTGGAGATTATAACAGAACATGGCCAAGATGTTCAAATGTTCATAGATGACAAGCAGGGTCAAATAATAATAATCAATATAACAGTAACATTACTATAATGCTGCTTGTAACAGCCATTGTACTGTGTGATTCAGTGCAATATGCCATTACATTATCAAGATATCCAAATTGGTTCAAAAATGGAATAAAATATGCATGGTATCATATTATGAGATCAGATCCAGAATGAATCATGAGTAGGCAGAGTGATCATGTCAGGAGAAAAGGATATCAAATGTTTTACCATTGCAACATGTACTGCCACATCCACCGTGGTTGTCTGAAGCATGCTATAGTGTTCACAGCTGGCCATGCCTCATCGCGGTGGTTGGTTGTCTGAAGCATGCTATAGTGTTCACAGCTGGCCATGCCTCATCGCGGTGGTTGGTTGTCTGAAGCATGCTATAGCGTTCACAGCTGGCCATGCCTCATCGCGGTGGTTGGTTGTCTGAAGCATGCTATAGCGTTCACAGCTGGCCATGCCTCATCGCGGTGGTTGGTTGTCTGAAGCATGCTATAGCGTTCACAGCTGGCCATGCCTCATCGCGGTGGTTGGTTGTCTGAAGCATGCTATAGCGTTCACAGCTGGCCATGCCTCATCGCGGTGGTTGGTTGTCTGAAGCATGCTATAGCGTTCACAGCTGGCCATGCCTCATCGCGGTGGTTGGTTGTCTGAAGCATGCTATAGCGTTCACAGCTGGCCATGCCTCATCGCGATTGTTGCAAATGATGGGGAATAACCAACGTCAATGAGCATCATCCCCATCTTTCCTTTGCGGTACCTCAATCTGTCGTGATGACCAGCTGAGGTGAACTTTCCTAGGGATGACTTTACTCCAGTTTGTCTGAGCGGTGTCTTGACATCATCCTAAAACCCACTCTGAGCTGGGAGTTTTGTAGTCTTCAAACAGGTTTTAACAGAATTCCTAGGACCTTTTCTGAGACAATTTGTTGGTACGGGCTGAGAGCCCATAGGGAATAGTGTGCCATTTGGGACACAGCCCAACACTCCATTTATTTCAATACAGAAGTCATAGGGGGGAAATCACTTACAGGGAGTTAGGATGAGGACAAAATGCCACTGGGTATTGAAACTTGGCAACGAGTTCCGTCCTAGCTATACATCATTAACACTCACTAGGGGAGAAAGGAAGGAAAGGCGTTTTTATTGCATTTACTCATTTATTTATTTGATTTTATCCCGGCTAAAAGGATTGCGGTTATAAAAATCCACAGAAACAGGAACGCTGCTGGTGGGTACTAAATCTACGCAAAAAGGTAAACAACAACGGAGGCCATTTTGGTTGGCCTGAAGCAGGGGTTTATGGGAAGCGGTGTGAGAAAGGTAAATAGTCCAGCTGGTTGGGAACACTCATAGCCTCGAGTGAAACGTAGGTACTCCTTATCATCAGCCAAAATATGTAAATAAATAGCAAATTAAAAAATACTTCAGCGGGAAAGAAATACATCAAACCCAAGTGCTGAGGAGATTGTTTGAAAGACAGAGAAAGAGAGAAGTGCCTGTGGCTTATGACATTATATAAATAGGCTGGCTTTAATGGCCGTGACCTTGACTGTTCCTTGCTCCCTTAGTGAGACACACACACACAAGCACCTCCTCCTGGCAGACAAAAATGAGTTTGGGGGGTGAGGGGGATTATTTCATTAGGGCCCCTTGTTTTATGCTAATGCCGGCATAATTGCCTGTCTAAATGACCAGTGTTCGTGGTTTCTAGTTTGCCCAACCGTTAGTTCCCTTTCTTTAATTACCCCTATCACACACACATGGACAGAGGGACACATACACACACATTTTCTCTGAGTGCTCAGCGAGATCTAGTCTTGATTAATTCCTCCGTATTCTCCACCAGTCCCTAGAACGCTGAATGATGTGCCCACGGATCGAGCTGACCTGTCAGAACAGGATTCCTCCTCTCCTCCAGCATCTCACTCACACACACACACACACACACACGAAGCATTTCACTGTTAGTCTACACCGGTTGTTTACAAAGCTTGTGACAAATTCCATTTGATTTGATTTGACACACACACACCTCTCCTCCAGTATCTCTAGAGAAAGACTCTAACGCTCCCTGGTAAAGTGATGGAACGAATGTATTCAGATGGTGTCCCCCTGTCATGGTGTGAATAACTCACATACAGTAGTAACCAGAGGATTGGAGGATTGGTATAAGGGGAAGTCATCTGCAATGTTTGGTATATGGTACAATATGTAAGAGTGTAGTACTCTATAGCATATTATAGTATATTTAAACAATAAGGCCCGAGGGAGTGAGTTATATAGGCAATAATATTATATCACGGCTAAGGGCTATTCTTAGGCCTGACAACACGGAGTGCAGCCGTTAGCCGTGGTATATTGGCCACATACCTCACACCCCTGAGGTGGCTTATTACCATTATAAACTGGTTACCAATGTAATTAGAGCAGTAAAAATAAATGTTGTTTTCATAACCGTGGTACAAGGTCTGACATACCACGGCTGTCAACCAATCAGAATTCGAGACTTGAACCACCCCAGTGTATAATGTGGTATAGTAGGCTATCTGCAAGGAATTCTGCTGTTGTGTTATTCATCTACACAGAGTGTGCAAAACATTAAGAATACCTTCCTAATATTGAGTTGAACCCCCGTTTGCTGTCAGGACATCCTCAATTTGTCAGGGCATGGACTCTACAAGGTGTCGAAAGTGTTCCACAGAGATGTTGGCCCAGTGCTTTCCACAGTTGTGTCAAGTTAGCTGGATTGTCCTTTGGGTGGTGGACCATTCTTAATACAAACAGGGAACTGTGAAGCGTGAAACACCCAGCAGCGTTGCAGTTCTTGACAAACTCAAACCGCTGCGCCCGGCACCTACTACCATACCCCATTCAAAGGCACTTATATCTGTTGTCTTGCCCATTCACCCTCTGAAGGCCACACAGACACAATCCATGTCTCAATTGTCTCAAGGCTTAACACTCTTTCTTTAACTGTCTCCTACCCTTCATCTACACTGATTGAAGTGGATTTAACAAGTGACATCAATAAGGGATCATAGCTTTCACCTGGATTCACCTGGTCAGTCTATGCCCTGGAAAGAGCAGGTGTTCCTAATGTTTTGTACACTCTGTATTTCTACAGTTCTCCCCTCTATCCCTCCATCCATCCCATGACCGCTGCTGGGGTTGAGAGGTCAAGCCCACTCTCTGCTCATGATGATGTGCTCCTCTCTCCATCCCACTCCTCCCTCCCACCCATATCTCTCTCTCTCCGTCTCCTTCCTCACACACACACACACACACACACATACACACACACACACACACACACACACACACACACACACACACACACACACACTTTCCACTGACAACAACACTACTCCATCACTCCACCACCAGTGTTGATATCTTCACAGCTGCTGTGTATGGTAGCGCTTCCAGCTATCTACACGCTGCAGCTAACAGCTACACCACAGCTAGCAGCTATACCACAGTGCCGCCGTCAACCCGCTAGCAGCTAGCCCCATTAGCCGTAAGCACTAGTCATGTCCCACGCCGGGGGAGGCGGCAGGTCTGACAGAGAGACATCTGGAGCTGGGGTCGCCGAGGCGACAGGAGCAGCGTGGGTCAGGGTTGCCGTGGCGATATCTGCAACTGTGATGGGGGGGGGGCGCTTGGGATTGGTTACACGTTGTGGGTGTATGTAAACACACGCCCAGGCATGTCTGTCCCCCTAAGGGAGTTGGAGCCTGGGCTGATTTCCACAGGGTCATATGCTTAGTGTCGCAGTGCTCACGCTACGCATGCTAATGCACATATCAACCACTTCCCTCAATGTGTTAGCTTAATGACGCTAATTAGCGCTTTAGCATTTAAATGGGTGTATGTACTTCCTTTGAACACACTGCCGTGACATGTGGGGATATGTTACATGAGCAGTGGGAGAAAATCTAGCTGTAGCGTATGGTGAGTAGCCACAGGGTCTGTAGGTTATAAGCAGCTGGAGCATACAGAGATAGTGACTCCCTTCACCTGACACTAACAGGACGGAGCTAGTCTCTCTGACTCCCTTCACCTGACACTAACAGGATGGAGCTAATCTCTCTGACTCCCTTCACCTGACACTAACAGGATGGAGCTAGTCTCTCTGACTCCCTTCACCTGACACTAACAGGATGGAGCTAGTCTCTCTGACTCCCTTCACCTGACACTAACAGGACGGAGCTAGTCTCTCTGACTCCCTTCACCTGACACTAACAGGATGGAGCTAGTCTCTCTGACTCCCTTCACCTGACACTAATAGGACGGAGCTAGTCTCTCTGACTCCCTTCACCTGACACTAACAGGACGCAGCTAGGCTCTCTGACTCCCTTCACCTGACACTAACAGGGCGCAGCTAGTCTCTCTGACTCCCTTCACCTGACACTAACAGGATGGAGCTAGTCTCTCTGACTCCCTTCACCTGACACTAACAGGATGGAGCTAGTCTCTCTGACTCCCTTCACCTGACACTAACAGGATGGAGCTAGTCTCTCTGACTCCCTTCACCTGATATTAACAGGATGGAGCTAGTCTCTCTGACTCCCTTCACCTGATACTAACAGGACGGAGCTAGTCTCTCTGACTCCCTTCACCTGACACTAACAGGATGGAGCTAATCTCTCTGACTCCCTTCACCTGACACTAACAGGATGGAGCTAGTCTCTCTGACTCCCTTCACCTGACACTAACAGGACGGAGCTAGTCTCTCTGACTCCCTTCACCTGACACTAACAGGATGGAGCTAGTCTCTCTGACTCCCTTCACCTGACACTAACAGGATGGAGCTAGTCTCTCTGACTCCCTTCACCTGATACTAACAGGATGGAGCTAGTCTCTCTGACTCCCTTCACCTGACACTAACAGGACGGAGCTAGTCTCTCTGACTCCCTTCACCTGACACTAACAGGATGGAGCTAGTCTCTCTGACTCCCTTCACCTGATACTAGCAGGATGGAGCTAGTCTCTCTGACTCCCTTCACCTGATACTAACAGGATGGAGCTAGTCTCAAAGGATCACACCCAATTCTCACCATTGGATTTAAAGGCGAAGCTTGAGCCCTGGCTGCAAAGAGACACACGTGCACAAACACACATACACACACTGATAGGACCTGAGCTCTCAAGACAGGCCTTGTCGGTTCAATAACCATTTAGGACCTACTCGGTTGAAAAAAGATAGAAAGAGACAGAGAGAAAGAGAGAGAGATAGAGGCCTGTGATTCACTGTATAGTAGGTATAAGAATGGACAGGATGTCAGCAAGTCTCTTTCTTCCCTGTGGAAGGTAAAAAAACTGCATTCTGACGATCACCAAGAAAAACGAGAGCTATTGAAAGTGAAATGATGCAAAGCCTTGGATGGGATGGTGGAGGAGGCATTTGAGAGCAAAATCAAGTACCTAACACCCACACAGACTCACATACACATTGACAGAAGCAAGAACGTTCACACACACACACACGCACACAGGCCCGACAGACACACACACACACAGGCCGACAGACACACACACACACACACAGGCCGACAGACACACACACAGGCCGACAGACACACACACACACACAGGCCGACAGACACACACACACACACACAGGCCGACAGACACACACACACAGGCCGACAGACACACCACACACACACACAGGCCGACAGACACACACACACACAGGCCGACAGACACACACACACACACAGGCCGACAGACACACACACAGGCCGACAGACACACACACACAGGCCGACAGACACACACACACACACACACAGGCCGACAGAACACACACACAGGCCGACAGACACACCACACACACACAGGCCGACAGACACACACACACACAGGCCGACAGACCACACACACACACACAGGCCGACAGACACACACACAGGCCGACAGACACACACACAGGCCGACAGACACACACACACACACACACTGGCCGACAGACACACACACACACACAACACACACAGGCCGACAGACACAACACACAGGCCGACAGACACACAACCAGGCCGACAGACACACACACAGGCCGACAGACACACACACACACAGGCCGACAGACACACACACACAGGCCGAGAGACACACTATTCCCAACCCGCTCTCTGTAACCACATGCAAACACACACATTTCCTCTGACCTTTCAGTAGGCCACAGAGTAAATTATTTCACCCAAACACGATAAATGGTTACAAAGTGGAGCCCAGCCACCCAGAACTCTGATCACTGATACCTCCACAGCCACAGAGCAGACACACACACATCACCCACAGTTTACAGGCCCAATGGACAGAGTTATGGATTTGTCCATCAACACCAAGGACACAGAGTTGTGATTAGTCTCCATTCACATAGCACTAGCACTGTAATCACAGAACAGTCTTTTCCCTCAATACAACTCACTGAAAATGTGATCCAGTAGTCTGTAACAGCTCACTTCCTCCCTGTCATTTCACCCAAGACACCTCAGAGCCTACAGAGGAGTTCCAATACTTTAGTCAGCATAATTCACTTGTATCCTTTCCCTCAAAACACAGACACAGGGATGCGTTACAATAGTCTGAGACGGCTTCCTTCCCTCAACTCCTTCCCCCCTCACAACCGCTGAAAGGATGCCAGATACCAAAGACATCGCCTGACAACCGTGACAGCCAATGAACTCCGACTTTCACTCAGAGACGGCCAATGAAATGCATCCGCGGCGAGGGGGCGGGCCGATGGGCCTCTGAAGAGTGTTGTATGAACAAAAGCTAATTAGCATAACAAGTGCTGCTGGAAGGTTTGTGTTTGATTAATGGGCTCACCTCGGGAGCTGGATGAGGAGCCACGTAATTGGCCGAGAGTCAGAGGGGATTTGTCCAGTCACAATGTAGTGTCTGTAGCTCTGCACTGGGACATCCCTGAGCTGGGTCTGTACTCTCTAGTCTTTTATCTTCTCACCACCTCACAGATGTAAAGACTGTCACATACACGCAAGCGCACATATGCATGAGTAGTACACAAAAATACATGTTAGTATTTAGTACATATGTGCAAAGAG
>NW_022264785.1:0-23031 GCF_002021735.2 Oncorhynchus kisutch
GATATATGTATATTTTATATGTCTTCACTCAACTCAACCACAGCAGGTGCACTGCCAAGGCGTCCTAGACACCACAAAGGCGCTTGGAAGTTCCCAGTTTCATATGTGATTTGTGGCAGCAAAATGCATCCTATTTGTGGTGATTTAGAATTTGCTCAGATTAATGTAGCCTCTATTCGAGAGCATTTGATATTGGACCCACCCAGTGGCGACCGGTTTTCCAACCGTACCCACCTTTTTGAGACCCATATGTTTAACTACAACAACAAAAAGATTAGCCACAACAGCAGAACAATTACATTTGTTTAACTTTTTTGTTTTGTTGCCTGTTTTACTTGTTTATTTGGAATCAATAAGTTTCACATATCAGTTTGTAAACAATGTAGAAAAAGAACAACAATCATTGAGTTAATAAAGCTGCATACAAAAATTGTCTCTTTTGCTTTCTTGAGTAAGACAAGTTACCATCGAATATTTTTAGATCGTTCATTGTCTGCTTATATGCCCTGTTTTTAATCCTTCGGTTCTGACTTGGTGTACAGGGAAAACACTGTGAAGAAGGTTGAATGATTCCCTTGATAAGCCCCAATTTTTATCGGGTGATTCTTAATTATGCTATTGTGAAATGAATCACGAAAAACGTAAAGGTAGTGAATAGTTTTCATACATGTGTATGCAAAGAATTACATTGGAGCAATGCATTTCATGATAACAGAATACACTGTGCACCTTTGCATTCTAGTTAGCGAATATTACTTCTAATACGTTATTGATTGTGGAACACAATTTCATAGATGGGTTGGAACCGTAGAATGAGCAATTCTAATAATGTAATAGTATCTCCATGGTTGGAACGGAAGTTGTATAGGTGCTCAAAGTACACTGTTCAAAACAGGCCAGCCCTGTCCAAACCAGGCCAGCCCTGTCCAGTGATAAAACACACTTAATTGAAAAAAAGCATTTGAAGATATCTACATTTTGAGAAGATACATTTGACTTGTTTTAATGGCTTTCCTTTATGGATTAGTAGGCTATAGGACTAATTGTACTGCCATCCGTGCATATGTCCTGAGCATGTTTAATACAAATCTTAATGTCCGCTATGGGGGTGCCACAAGGTGAAATTCTCGGGCTGACTATTTCTATGAATATATCAATGATGTAGCTCTTGCTGCTGAGATTCTCTGATCCACCTCTACGCAGACGACACCATTCTGTAGACATCTAGCCCTTCTTTGGACACTTTGCTAACAAACCTCCAAAAGAGCTTCAACGCCATACAACACCTCCTTCCGTGGCCTCCAACTGCTTTTAATTGCTAGTAAAACTAAGTGCATGCTCTTCCATCGATTGCTGCCGCACCCTCTTGCATCAATAGCAACCACGACTCTGGACGGTTTTGACTTAGAATATGTGAAACAACTACAAATACCTAGGTGTCTGGTTAGCCTGTAAACTCTCCTTCCAGACTCACATTAAGCATCTGCAACCCAAAATTAAATCTAGAATCGGCGTCCTACTTCACAACAAAAGCCTCCATCACCCATGCCACCAAACATACCCTCGTAAAACTGACAATCCTACCAATCCTTGACTTCGGCGATGTCATTTACTAAATATCCTCCTACACTCTACTTAGCAACTGGATGTAGTCTATCACAGCGCCATCCGTTTGTCACCAAAGCCCCATATACTACCCACCCACTGCGACCTGTATGCTCTCGTTGGCTGGCCCTCACTACATATTCGTGGCCAAACCCACTGGCTCCAGGTTATCTATACGTTTTTGCTAGGTAAAGTCCTGCCTTATCCCAGATCACTGGTCACCATAGCAACACCCACCCTTAGCACGCCCTCCAGCAGGTATATGCAGGTATATTTCACTGGTCATCCCCAAAGCCAACACTTGCTTTAGCCGCCATTCCTTCCAGTTCTCTGCTGCCAATGACTGGAATTAATTGCAAAAAATCACTGAAGCTGGAGACACATGTCTCCCTCTCTTACTTTAAGCATCAGCTGTCAGAGCAGCTTACCGATCACTGTAGCTGTACACTGCCAATCTGTAAATAGCAAACCAAACTACCTCATCCCCATATTATTACTTACCCTCTTGCTCTTTTGCACCCCAGTATCTCTACTTGCACATCATCATCTGCACGTCTATCACTCCATTGTTAATGCTAAATTGTAATTATTTCGCCTCTATGGCCTGTTTATTGCCTTATCCCCCATACTCTCCACATTTGCACACACTGTACATAGATTTTTCTATTGTGTTATTGACTATACGTTTGTTTATGTGTAACTCTGTGTTGTTGTTTTTGTCGCACTACTTTGCTTTATCTTGGCAGTGTCGCAGTTGTAAATGATAACTCGTTCTCAACTGGCCTACCTGGTTAAATAAAGGTGAAATAGAAAATAACTACATAAAATCACACCTTGGACTTGGATACAGAATGAGCACTCAGATTACCAATATTTAAAAGTATTTTTTATTTTATTAACTTAACATTTGATGAAGAGCTACAAAAGGCACGATTTTCAAATAGATAAATAGATTCATAAATAGGCCTACAACAATAAATAACCTTGATAAATAAATAAATAAATAAATATATAAGTAGGCCTACATCAATAAATAACCTTGATAAATAAATACATAAATAAATACATGTATAATATTGCTGTTTGACATTGCACATTGCATGATTGTAGAATAGAAGGCTTTAAAAATCAAGCACAATTGTAAAACACATTAGTAAAAAAGATCTGCAAGTTCAAATTCATGTTCTGTTGGACCACAGAAGGCTGTCAGAGGTGTGTTTCAGAATGAATTCTAGGGTGTACAGGAGTTCTTTTCGAACCACTTCCCAGGCGCAGTAACTGAAATTCTGTGAAAATTAAAATAAATTGTTAGGGCAATGTAGGGTAATATTGTCCTATGTAGAGATATTATCAAAACAATATGTCTATTTGTTTTCAAACTATATCCTACCTTTTCTTTTAAAACTGCTGCAATGTTCCCAAAGTATGTCTTCAGGCCCTCTGCCCTGATGGGATAATCACTTGTATCCACACTGCTCATCTGCCAGAAAGGAAGAAAGAGGCAGGCGATGAATAATAATTAAAATTCATCCATTATAGTGTATTTGCTTGTACCCTACTTTTTATTTTATGAAAGCCGCGATGTTACTAAAGTAGGTATTCAGCGCATTTTCCCTGACTAGATAATCACCTGTATCCACACTCCCCATCATTTGACACAAGAATAAAATAATTAAAATGTCACCATACCATACTTAAACAGTTAAGCTATCTGTATTGGCCTAGGTAGGTACTCACACACTCGCTCTCTTCAATCTGACGGTAGATAATGTTCTGAAAATACTCCAACTTCTGTTGGTCCCACATTGTCGGCAGTTTGTCAGTTCCGAACAATGTGTCGATGTTCTTCAATGTCTCATAAATAGCCTTAGCAGCACTGCTGCTCAACTGAAACGGACAACAACAATAATTCCAATTAACATAAATGGCCGTGTAAAGTGTTCTACTTTCTAATCCTAACGGTTGCAAATACTCTTTCATGCTGTAAAGAACTCTTGAATATGCTCGCTTGCCCTTACCTGTGGCGCCCCGGAGGTTGCAAATGCGGTGGCTGGGAATGCCATGAAGACATTCTCCTGCAGGCACTCCAGAGGAAAATGACCTCCCTGAAAGAAGGAGAAAACACATTTTTCACGTTGAGCTATTCAGTTAAACATAGTTGGATAATACATCTCAAGTCAAAAGTAATTTAGAAAATCTACCATGTCTCTCAGTAGGTTGTGGGTTGTTCGCACCAGCTGTCCTTGTAGCTGGCAAGGCATGGGCATCGAGAAAACCTGCGCGAGGCAGAGGAAGACGCTCATCCAAGTGAAAGTCTGAATTGCCATTCTTATGGTAGTTAGATGATCTGCAACAGATGGTCATTGTTAGTTGAATATAATCCTGAAAATAATAAATTAATTGAAGCCTGAAGCAATGATCAAATGATAGCATGTTGTTGACTTACCTGTTGCCAGTATATTGCAAATTTCCTCCAGTCAGAATTTGGTTTGTGTTCTGATCCCATATCTGCGGATTATCTTAAGTAGTGAGGGTTGTACGGATGTACAAAAAGTGAAAGGGTGTCTCGCTAAATTAAGAGTTGAAATGAATGAATTTGGGAAAGTTTTGCCTCGTGAACCGCAAGACCGGATTTCTCTTTCGTGGGCTCCACTTCCCTCTCATCATGTTTCGAGTTTTCCTTCATAGGAGGAACATTTTCCTAAGTAGGTTAAAAAAAAGAACTCATAGAGAGAGAGAGAGAGAGAGAGAGAGAGAGAGAGAGAGAGAGAGAGAGAGAGAGAGATAATCGACCCCTTCACTTTACAATGCGTGCAGTAGACCTCTTTATGTCTTTATAAACACCAATATTTATCTAATAGCACTTTTATGAACTAAGGGAATACCTACTACAATGTTTATTTGTTAATCAGAAACCTGCTATTAGCATGTTTGTGTGTTTCTCGCGTGTCACACGCGTTCGTTCGTGTGTATGTGACAGAGGGAGTGAGAGATGATGATTTGATATTGATCTCGTTCTCTTTGCATCTTCTGTCTCTAATCCCATTCATGTGGATACATTCGAATGAAACTGTTGATAATAACTGATGATTAAATAGAAATCATCCAGCATTTGATGACGTATGTATCTGAATAATCAGGCTAACATTACCATTTGACTATTTATTACTTAGGAGAGACTAAATAAACCAATGTGCTAATGTGTTTTGATAACATTGTCGTGGGTTTAGTAGAAAAATACCCAATTCCCAATAACACTATTTTTCACCGTCTTGGATATGCTTAGTTAAAGGGGCAATTTCTGCGAATGCTACATTTAATTTAGGACATTTAAATGAATGTTACACAGGCTACCTATTGACTCTTGGATAATATATAACTTTTAAAGGCCCAATGAGCTCAGTTCACGTGTCTTATCCTCAACAGAACACAAAATGTACTTTTTAATTACATTGTTTGAAACAATATACATCTAAAAAAAACCTGTAATGCTTGAAAATGTATTTGAAACTATAATGTTGGTCTTTTGGATGGTCATTACATGAATCAATAGCTCTCTGATAGCGGTTACTTTTCTCGACCCACATCCCTCATTTACCAGAATAGTGGTTGAGTGACCACTATGGTGTTTAATTTAACTGTAGATTGCCTATAAACAAATAAATGCATGAGACTGAATGGATGAATAAATGGATGACTGAATATATAAATGAATGGAAAAAAACTATATGATAATAGATGCATGTATTATGTCATTTAATGGTGTTATAATACATAAATACAAAGCCTTCACATATAAACATATCAGTCAGTCAGTAAAAATATCATCCATCTATCTATTAGCCAGCCTCAAGGACATGTCACATGTCTCCAATGATGATTATGAGGTTGTCTAACAGACCGCGCTGTGTTCCTGGAGCGCATACAAGACATGCATTTATTTCAGTCAACTCAACCACAGCAGGTGCTGCGCCAACGCATCCGACGACACACAAAAAAACGACGCTTGGAAGTTCCAAGTTTCAGCGAAATTCCTCCGATTTGTGGTGATCTAGAACTTTTCCTCTGATTAATTTCACCTATTTTCGAGGGCATTTGATATTGGAAACCTTCTGTTTCAAGATTGTGTTCAGCTTGTTGAAATACGTTTTCAGAGACCCTTTGCCTGAAGTCACTGACCCTCCATCTCCAGAGGATGCCCCAACACCACACCCGACCTGAAGACAATATAAAATGGTTGTGAGTGAATTAGTTCCGTCTTAAGAAAAGTACAGAAAAAAAAATATATCGCTTAGATGAAATCACAAAATAAAGACCTATGCCAATTATTGTCTGCCCCCCAAATATAATTTAGGCTACAACATGAGGGATCATACTTACGCATCCCTCCAATTTCTTAACTTAACTAGGTCATCTGTTTTTGAACAGGTTCAGTGTTTCTTTGTTCCATGTGAACGGAGTCAGGCTGTTAAATAATTGGGCCATATATTCCAAAGACTCTAATGCAACCACAGAGACGTCCTCGCTCTGTATAATAGAAAACACCGTTTTAGGCATTAGGATGTCTCATAAATTCCATGGTTAAACTTCCAATTGATCATTTTGAAATGGAAAAACATCAAACTCTCTAGTTTATTCTATCCAAATCTTGCTACATGATACACTTCAGTATCTTACCTGTGTGTTCTTGTAAACATGCTCTGGAAACATGCGCTCGACTTTTCTTTACGGAAACAGAACTCGAAATTGTCCACCCTGAAATAAAGTCATATCAATATCAAAAAGTGAACTGTTTTATTTTACCAGGCAAGTCAGTTAAGAACAAATTCTTATTTTCAATGACGGCCTGGGAACAGTGGGTTAACTGCCTGTTCAGGGGCAGAACGACATATTTGTACCTTGTCAGCTCGGGGGTTTTGAACTCGAAACCTTCCGGTTACTAGTCCAACGCTCTAACCACTAGGATACCCTGCCGCCCCGTATTGGAATAGTATCCACAAATGAAACATTGTGGTACAGAGAGTGAAGGCATTGGTTATATAAAACGTCCTATAATAAAATAAAATAAATTGAGGTCTAATAATGAGATATATTGAGTATCAAATTGTACACATCAAATAGTGGACAGGTGCAAAAATTGCGCACTAGCGCATGAATTGCGTCCACATGCACAGTTCAGATGCTGCCGTGTATAAGCAGAACAGAACAGAGTCAGGTAGATACTCAACCATTTAAAGGCTAGCATGAATATTTGAATTTTTCGTCGTTCGGAGAGACTAGCAGGCCTGCCAGAATAAACCAATTTACCAATGTGTTGTGATAACATTATCCTAGGTGAAACACGTAGGTAAAACACGGTACAGCTTCCAAATGTAGTTCAAACTAGCCCATAACTTTAATCTCGTAGATGGACATTCCTTTCATCCTTAGTTATTTGACAATGATTACTTTTCTCCAACCCCAATTCTCAGCTATTGAGAAAAATAGTGGTTCATTGACCGTTTTGGTGTTGTTTGAATAGCAGACTGCTCCTTTAAAAAAGTCAGTCTATAAACAAATGAATGCATGAAAGAATGAAGGGATGAATGACTGAATTTATAAACGAATTAATAAAAATGATGAGAGAATAATTATTAGATTTTATTATAAAGGAATAACTTCATAGCCTTCACATATAAATGTCAGTAAACCATGTTTATAAATAAATCATTCAGTCAGTAAATATATCAGCTGTCAATCTATTAGCCGGGATCAGAAACATGTCACATGTCTCCAATGATGATTATGTTGTTTTCCAACAGACCTCTTCTTCCTCATGGCTTGACTCTGCTGTCGAGAAATGTCTTGAACTGCACCAGGTTGTCGCGAAACTCCACTCGCGTGATCTCCCATGCGCATGCGCTGTGTTCCTGGAGAGCATATAATATATATATATATATATATATATATATATATATATATATATATATATATATATGTGTATTTTATGTCTTCACTCAACTCAACCACAGCAGGTGCGCTGCCAAGGCGTCCTATGACACCACAAAGGCGCTTGGGAGTTCCCAGTTTCATATGTGATTTGAGGCAGCAAAATGCATCCTATTTGTGGTGATTTAGAATTTGCTCAGATTAATGTAGCCTCTATTCGAGGGCATTTGATATTGGACCCACCCAGTGGCGACCGGTTTTCCAACCGTACCACACCTGTACCACACCTGTTTTGAGCCCCATATGTTTAACTACAACAACAAAAAGATTAGCCACAACAGCAGAAAATGTACATTTGTTTAACTTTTTTGTTGTTGTTGCCAGTTTTACTATTTTGGCATCAGTAAGTTTCACATATCAGTTTGTAAACAATGTAGAAAAACAACAATAATGATTGAGTTAATAAAGCTGCATACAAACGTGGTCTCTTTTTTGCTTTCTTGAGTAAGACAAGTTATCATCGAATATTTTTAGATCGTTCATTGTCTGCTTATATGCCCCGTTTTTTAATCCTTCGCTTCTGACTTGGTGTACAGGGAAAACACTGTGAAGAAGGTTGAATAATTCCCTTGATAAGCCCCAATTTTCAACGGGTGATTCTTAATTATGCTATTTTGTGAAATGAATCATGAAAAACGTAAAGATAGTGAACAGTTTTCATACATGTCTATGCAAAGAATTACATTGGAGCAATGCATTTCATGATAACAGAATACACTGTGCACCTTTGCATTCTATTCGGCGAATATTACTCCTAATACGTTATTGATTGTGGAACACAATTTCATAGATGGGTTGGAACCGTAGAATGAGCAATTCTAATAATGTAATAGTATCTCCATGGTTGGAACGGAAGTTGTATAGGTGCTCAAAGTACACTGTTCAAAACAGGCCAGCTCTGTCCAAACCAGGCCAGCCCTGTCCAGTGATAAAACACACTTAATTGAAAAAAAGCATTTGAAGATATCTACATTTTGAGAAGATACATTTGACTTGTTTTAATGGCTTTCCTTTATGGATTAGTAGGCTATAGGACTAATTGTACTGCCATCCGTGCATATGTCCTGAGCATGTTTAATACAAATCTTAATGTCCGCTATGGGGGTGCCACAAGGTGAAATTCTCGGGCTGACTATTTTCTATGAATATATCAATGATGTAGCTCTTGCTGCTGATGATTCTCTGATCCACCTCTACGCAGACGACACCATTCTGTAGACATCTAGCCCTTCTTTGGACACTGTGCTAACAAACCTCCAAAAGAGCTTCAACGCCATACAACACTCCTTCCGTGGCCTCCAACTGCTTTTAATTGCTAGTAAAACTAAGTGCATGCTCTTCCATCGATTGCTGCCGCACCCTCTTGCATCAATAGCAACACGACTCTGGACGGTTTTGACTTAGAATATGTGAAACAACTACAAATACCTAGGTGTCTGGTTAGCCTGTAAACTCTCCTTCCAGACTCACATTAAGCATCTGCAACCCAAAATTAAATCTAGAATCGGCGTCCTACTTCACAACAAAGCCTCCATCACCCATGCCACCAAACATACCCTCGTAAAACTGACAATCCTACCAATCCTTGACTTCGGCGATGTCATTTACTAAATATCCTCCTACACTCTACTTAGCAAACTGGATGTAGTCTATCACAGCGCCATCCGTTTTGTCACCAAAGCCCCATATACTACCCACCACTGCGACCTGTATGCTCTCGTTGGCTGGCCCTCACTACATATTCGTGGCCAAACCCACTGGCTCCAGGTTATCTATACGTTTTTGCTAGGTAAAGTCCTGCCTTATCCCAGATCACTGGTCACCATAGCAACACCCACCCTTAGCACGCCCTCCAGCAGGTATATGCAGGTATATTTCACTGGTCATCCCCAAAGCCAACACTTGCTTTAGCCGCCATTCCTTCCAGTTCTCTGCTGCCAATGACTGGAATTAATTTTAAAAATCACTGAAGCTGGAGACACATGTCTCCCTCTCTTACTTTAAGCATCAGCTGTCAGAGCAGCTTACCGATCACTGTAGCTGTACACTGCCAATCTGTAAATAGCAAACCAAACTACCTCATCCCCATATTATTACTTACCCTCTTGCTCTTTTGCACCCCAGTATCTCTACTTGCACATCATCATCTGCACGTCTATCACTCCATTGTTAATGCTAAATTGTAATTATTTCGCCTCTATGGCCTGTTTATTGCCTTATCCCCCATACTCTCCACATTTGCACACACTGCACATAGATTTTTCTATTGTGTTATTGACTATACGTTTGTTTATGTGTAACTCTGTGTTGTTGTTTTTGTCGCACTGCTTTGCTTTATCTTGGCAGTGTCGCAGTTGTAAATGATAACTCGTTCTCAACTGGCCTACCTGGTTAAATAAAGGTGAAATAGAAAATAACTACATAAAATCACACCTTGGACTTGGATACAGAATGAGCACTCAGATTACCAATATTTAAAAGTATTTTTTATTTTATTAACTTAACATTTGATGAAGAGCTACAAAAGGCACGATTTTCAAATAGATAAATAGATTCATAAATAGGCCTACAACAATAAATAACCTTGATAAATAAATAAATAAATAAATATATAAGTAGGCCTACATCAATAAATAACCTTGATAAATAAATACATAAATAAATACATGTATAATATTGCTGTTTGACATTGCACATTGCATGATTGTAGAATAGAAGGCTTTAAAAATCAAGCACAATTGTAAAACACATTAGTAAAAAAGATCTGCAAGTTCAAATTCATGTTCTGTTGGACCACAGAAGGCTGTCAGAGGTGTGTTTCAGAATGAATTCTAGGGTGTACAGGAGTTCTTTTCGAACCACTTCCCAGGCGCAGTAACTGAAATTCTGTGAAAATTAAAATAAATTGTTAGGGCAATGTAGGGTAATATTGTCCTATGTAGAGATATTATCAAAACAATATGTCTATTTGTTTTCAAACTATATCCTACCTTTTCTTTTAAAACTGCTGCAATGTTCCCAAAGTATGTCTTCAGGCCCTCTGCCCTGATGGGATAATCACTTGTATCCACACTGCTCATCTGCCAGAAAGGAAGAAAGAGGCAGGCGATGAATAATAATTAAAATTCATCCATTATAGTGTATTTGCTTGTACCCTACTTTTTATTTTATGAAAGCCGCGATGTTACTAAAGTAGGTATTCAGCGCATTTTCCCTGACTAGATAATCACCTGTATCCACACTCCCCATCATTTGACACAAGAATAAAATAATTAAAATGTCACCATACCATACTTAAACAGTTAAGCTATCTGTATTGGCCTAGGTAGGTACTCACACACTCGCTCTCTTCAATCTGACGGTAGATAATGTTCTGAAAATACTCCAACTTCTGTTGGTCCCACATTGTCGGCAGTTTGTCAGTTCCGAACAATGTGTCGATGTTCTTCAATGTCTCATAAATAGCCTTAGCAGCACTGCTGCTCAACTGAAACGGACAACAACAATAATTCCAATTAACATAAATGGCCGTGTAAAGTGTTCTACTTTATAATCCTAACGGTTGCAAATACTCTTTCATGCTGTAAAGAACTCTTGAATATGCTCGCTTGCCCTTACCTGTGGCGCCCCGGAGGTTGCAAATGCGGTGGCTGGGAATGCCATGAAGACATTCTCCTGCAGGCACTCCAGAGGAAAATGACTTCCCTGAAAGAAGGAGAAAACACATTTTTCACGTTGAGCTATTCAGTTAAACATAGTTGGATAATACATCTCAAGTCAAAAGTAATTTAGAAAATCTACCATGTCTCTCAGTAGGTTGTGGGTTGTTCGCACCAGCTGTCCTTGTAGCTGGCAAGGCATGGGCATCGAGAAAACCTGCGCGAGGCAGAGGAAGACGCTCATCCAAGTGAAAGTCTGAATTGCCATTCTTATGGTAGTTAGATGATCTGCAACAGATGGTCATTGTTAGTTGAATATAATCCTGAAAATAATAAATTAATTGAAGCCTGAAGCAATGATCAAATGATAGCATGTTGTTGACTTACCTGTTGCCAGTATATTGCAAATTTCCTCCAGTCAGAATTTGGTTTGTGTTCTGATCCCATATCTGCGGATTATCTTAAGTAGTGAGGATTGTACGGATGTACAAAAAGTGAAAGGGTGTCTCGCTAAATTAAGAGTTGAAATGAATGAATTTGGGAAAGTTTTGCCTCGTGAACCGCAAGACCGGATTTCTCTTTTCGTGGGCTCCACTTCCCTCTCATCATGTTTCGAGTTTTCCTTCATAGGAGGAACATTTTCCTAAGTAGGTAAAAAAAAGAACTCATAGAGAGAGAGAGAGAGAGAGAGAGAGAGAGAGAGAGAGAGAGAGAGAGAGATAATCGACCCCTTCACTTTACAATGCGTGCAGTAGACCTCTTTATGTCTTTATAAACACCAATATTTATCTAATAGCACTTTTATGAACTAAGGGAATACCTACTACAATGTTTATTTGTTAATCAGAAACCTGCTATTAGCATGTTTGTGTGTTTCTCGCGTGTCACACGCGTTCGTTCGTGTGTATGTGACAGAGGGAGTGAGAGATGATGATTTGATATTGATCTCGTTCTCTTTGCATCTTCTGTCTCTAATCCCATTCATGTGGATACATTCGAATGAAACTGTTGATAATAACTGATGATTAAATAGAAATCATCCAGCATTTGATGACGTATGTATCTGAATAATCAGGCTAACATTACCATTTGACTATTTATTACTTAGGAGAGACTAAATAAACCAATGTGCTAATGTGTTTTGATAACATTGTCGTGGGTTTAGTAGAAAAATACCCAATTCCCAATAACACTATTTTTCACCGTCTTGGATATGCTTAGTTAAAGGGGCAATTTCTGCGAATGCTACATTTAATTTAGGACATTTAAATGAATGTTACACAGGCTACCTATTGACTCTTGGATAATATATAACTTTTAAAGGCCCAATGAGCTCAGTTCACGTGTCTTATCCTCAACAGAACACAAAATGTACTTTTTTATTACATTGTTTGAAACAATATACATCTAAAAAAACACTGTAAAGCTTGAAAATGTATTTGAAACTATAATGTTGATCTCTTGGATGGTCATTACTTGAATCAATAGCTCTCTGACAGCGGTTACTTTTCTCAACCCACATCCCTCATTTACCAGAATAGTGGTTGAGTGACCACTATGGTGTTTAATTTAACTGTAGATTGCCTATAAACAAATGAATGCATGAGACTGAATGGATGAATAAATGGATGACTGAATGTATAAATGAATGAAAAAAACCGATGTGATAATAGATGCATGTATTATGTCATTTAGTGTTATAATACATAAATACAAAGCCTTCACATATAAACATATCAGTCAGTCAGCAAAAAGATCATCCATCTATCTATTAGCCAGCCTCAAGGACATGTCACATGTCTCCAATGATGATTATGAGGTTGTCTAACAGACCGCTACTTCCTCACCGCTTGACTCTGCAGTCGACTTCGTCACCACAGCTTGACCATGGTGTCAAGGAATTTTTAAAACTGCACTAGTTTGTAGCGAAGCTCCTCTCCCACGATCTTACATGCTCATGCGCTGTGTTCCTGGAGCGCATACAAGACATGCATTTATTTCAGTCAACTCAACCACAGCAGGTGCTGCGCCAACGCATCCGACGATACACAAAAAAACGACGCTTGGAAGTTCCAAGTTTCAGCGAAATTCCTCCGATTTGTGGTGATCTAGAACTTTTCCTCTGATTAATTTCACCTATTTTCGAGGGCATTTGATATTGGAAACCGTCTGTTTCAAGATTGTGTTCAACTTGTTGAAATACGTTTTCAGAGACCCTTTGCCTGAAGTCACTGACCCTCCATCTCCAGAGGATGCCCCAACACCACACCCGACCTGAAGACAATATAAAATGGTTGTGAGTGAATTAGTTCCATCTTAAGAAAAGTACAGAAAAAACATATCGCTTAGATTAAATCACAAAATAAAGACCTGTGCCAATTAATGAGATATATTGAGCATCAAATTGTACACATCAAATAGTGGACAGGTGCAAAAATAGCGCACTAGTGCATGAATTGCGTCCACATGCACAGTTCAGATGCTGCCGTGTATAAGCAGAACAGAACAGAGTCAGGTAGATACTCAACCATTTAAAGGCTAGCATGAATATTTGAATTTTTCGTCGTTCGGAGAGACTAGCAGACCTGCAAGAATAAACCAATTTGCCAATGTGTTGTGATAACATTATCTTAGGTAAAACACGTAGGTAGGTAAAACACGTAGGTAAACACGGTACAGCTTCCAAATGTTGGTGAAACTGGCCCATAACTTTAATCTCGTAGATGGACAGTCCTATCATCCTTAGTTCTTTGACAATGATTACTTTTCTCCAACCCCAATCCTCAGCTATTGAGAAAAAGAGTGGTTCATTGACCGTTTTGGTGTTGTTTGAATAGAAGACTGCTCCTTTAAAAAAGTCAGTCTATAAACAAATGAATGCATGAAAGAATGAAAGGATGAATGACTGAATATATAAACGAATTAATAAAAATGATGAGAGAATAATTATTTGATTTTATTATAAAGGAATAACTTCATAGCCTTCACATATAAATGTCAGTCAACCATGTTTATAAATAAATAATTCAGTCAGTAAATATATCAGCTGTCAATCTATTAGCCGGGATCAGAAACATGTCACATGTCTCCAATGATGATTATGTGGTTCTCCAAGAGACCTCTTCTTCCTCATATGGCTTGACTCTGCTGTCGAGGAATTTCTTGAACTGCACCAGGTTGTCGCGAACCTCCACTCGCGTGATCTCCCATGCGCATGCGCTATGATCCTGATATATGTATATTTTATGTCTTCACTCAACTCAACCACAGCAGGTGCACTGCCAAGGCGTCCTATGACACCACAAAGGCGCTTGGAAGTTCCCAGTTTCATATGTGATTTGTGGCAGCAAAATGCATCCTATTTGTGGTGATTTAGAATTTGCTCAGATTAATGTAGCCTCTATTCGAGAGCATTTGATATTGGACCCACCCAGTGGCGACCGGTTTTCCAACCGTACCCCACCTGTTTTGAGACCCATATGTTTAACTACAACAACAAAAAGATTAGCCACAACAGCAGAACAATTACATTTGTTTAACTTTTTTGTTTTTGTTGCCTGTTTTACTTGTTATTTTGGAATCAATAAGTTTCACATATCAGTTTGTAAACAATGTAGAAAAAGAACAACAATCATTGAGTTAATAAAGCTGCATACAAAAATTGTCTCTTTTTTGCTTTCTTGAGTAAGACAAGTTACCATCGAATATTTTTAGATCGTTCATTGTCTGCTTATATGCCCTGTTTTTTAATCCTTCGGTTCTGACTTGGTGTACAGGGAAAACACTGTGAAGAAGGTTGAATGATTCCCTTGATAAGCCCCAATTTTTATCGGGTGATTCTTAATTATGCTATTGTGAAATGAATCACGAAAAACGTAAAGGTAGTGAATAGTTTTCATACATGTGTATGCAAAGAATTACATTGGAGCAATGCATTTCATGATAACAGAATACACTGTGCACCTTTGCATTCTAGTTAGCGAATATTACTTCTAATACGTTATTGATTGTGGAACACAATTTCATAGATGGGTTGGAACCGTAGAATGAGCAATTCTAATAATGTAATAGTATCTCCATGGTTGGAACGGAAGTTGTATAGGTGCTCAAAGTACACTGTTCAAAACAGGCCAGCCCTGTCCAAACCAGGCCAGCCCTGTCCAGTGATAAAACACACTTAATTGAAAAAAAGCATTTGAAGATATCTACATTTTGAGAAGATACATTTGACTTGTTTTAATGGCTTTCCTTTATGGATTAGTAGGCTATAGGACTAATTGTACTGCCATCCGTGCATATGTCCTGAGCATGTTTAATACAAATCTTAATGTCCGCTATGGGGGTGCCACAAGGTGAAATTCTCGGGCTGACTATTTTCTATGAATATATCAATGATGTAGCTCTTGCTGCTGATGATTCTCTGATCCACCTCTACGCAGACGACACCATTCTGTAGACATCTAGCCCTTCTTTGGACACTTTGCTAACAAACCTCCAAAAGAGCTTCAACGCCATACAACACTCCTTCCGTGGCCTCCAACTGCTTTTAATTGCTAGTAAAACTAAGTGCATGCTCTTCCATCGATTGCTGCCGCACCCTCTTGCATCAATAGCAACACGACTCTGGACGGTTTTGACTTAGAATATGTGAAACAACTACAAATACCTAGGTGTCTGGTTAGCCTGTAAACTCTCCTTCCAGACTCACATTAAGCATCTGCAACCCAAAATTAAATCTAGAATCGGCGTCCTACTTCACAACAAAGCCTCCATCACCCATGCCACCAAACATACCCTCGTAAAACTGACAATCCTACCAATCCTTGACTTCGGCGATGTCATTTACTAAATATCCTCCTACACTCTACTTAGCAAACTGGATGTAGTCTATCACAGCGCCATCCGTTTTGTCACCAAAGCCCCATATACTACCCACCACTGCGACCTGTATGCTCTCGTTGGCTGGCCCTCACTACATATTCGTGGCCAAACCCACTGGCTCCAGGTTATCTATACGTTTTTGCTAGGTAAAGTCCTGCCTTATCCCAGATCACTGGTCACCATAGCAACACCCACCCTTAGCACGCCCTCCAGCAGGTATATGCAGGTATATTTCACTGGTCATCCCCAAAGCCAACACTTGCTTTAGCCGCCATTCCTTCCAGTTCTCTGCTGCCAATGACTGGAATTAATTGCAAAAATCACTGAAGCTGGAGACACATGTCTCCCTCTCTTACTTTAAGCATCAGCTGTCAGAGCAGCTTACCGATCACTGTAGCTGTACACTGCCAATCTGTAAATAGCAAACCAAACTACCTCATCCCCATATTATTACTTACCCTCTTGCTCTTTTGCACCCCAGTATCTCTACTTGCACATCATCATCTGCACGTCTATCACTCCATTGTTAATGCTAAATTGTAATTATTTCGCCTCTATGGCCTGTTTATTGCCTTATCCCCCATACTCTCCACATTTGCACACACTGTACATAGATTTTTCTATTGTGTTATTGACTATACGTTTGTTTATGTGTAACTCTGTGTTGTTGTTTTTGTCGCACTACTTTGCTTTATCTTGGCAGTGTCGCAGTTGTAAATGATAACTCGTTCTCAACTGGCCTACCTGGTTAAATAAAGGTGAAATAGAAAATAACTACATAAAATCACACCTTGGACTTGGATACAGAATGAGCACTCAGATTACCAATATTTAAAAGTATTTTTTATTTTATTAACTTAACATTTGATGAAGAGCTACAAAAGGCACGATTTTCAAATAGATAAATAGATTCATAAATAGGCCTACAACAATAAATAACCTTGATAAATAAATAAATAAATAAATATATAAGTAGGCCTACATCAATAAATAACCTTGATAAATAAATACATAAATAAATACATGTATAATATTGCTGTTTGACATTGCACATTGCATGATTGTAGAATAGAAGGCTTTAAAAATCAAGCACAATTGTAAAACACATTAGTAAAAAAGATCTGCAAGTTCAAATTCATGTTCTGTTGGACCACAGAAGGCTGTCAGAGGTGTGTTTCAGAATGAATTCTAGGGTGTACAGGAGTTCTTTTCGAACCACTTCCCAGGCGCAGTAACTGAAATTCTGTGAAAATTAAAATAAATTGTTAGGGCAATGTAGGGTAATATTGTCCTATGTAGAGATATTATCAAAACAATATGTCTATTTGTTTTCAAACTATATCCTACCTTTTCTTTTAAAACTGCTGCAATGTTCCCAAAGTATGTCTTCAGGCCCTCTGCCCTGATGGGATAATCACTTGTATCCACACTGCTCATCTGCCAGAAAGGAAGAAAGAGGCAGGCGATGAATAATAATTAAAATTCATCCATTATAGTGTATTTGCTTGTACCCTACTTTTTATTTTATGAAAGCCGCGATGTTACTAAAGTAGGTATTCAGCGCATTTTCCCTGACTAGATAATCACCTGTATCCACACTCCCCATCATTTGACACAAGAATAAAATAATTAAAATGTCACCATACCATACTTAAACAGTTAAGCTATCTGTATTGGCCTAGGTAGGTACTCACACACTCGCTCTCTTCAATCTGACGGTAGATAATGTTCTGAAAATACTCCAACTTCTGTTGGTCCCACATTGTCGGCAGTTTGTCAGTTCCGAACAATGTGTCGATGTTCTTCAATGTCTCATAAATAGCCTTAGCAGCACTGCTGCTCAACTGAAACGGACAACAGCAATAATTCCAATTAACATAAATGGCCGTGTAAAGTGTTCTACTTTCTAATCCTAACGGTTGCAAATACTCTTTCATGCTGTAAAGAACTCTTGAATATGCTCGCTTGCCCTTACCTGTGGCGCCCCGGAGGTTGCAAATGCGGTGGCTGGGAATGCCATGAAGACATTCTCCTGCAGGCACTCCAGAGGAAAATGACCTCCCTGAAAGAAGGAGAAAACACATTTTTCACGTTGAGCTATTCAGTTAAACATAGTTGGATAATACATCTCAAGTCAAAAGTAATTTAGAAAATCTACCATGTCTCTCAGTAGGTTGTGGGTTGTTCGCACCAGCTGTCCTTGTAGCTGGCAAGGCATGGGCATCGAGAAAACCTGCGCGAGGCAGAGGAAGACGCTCATCCAAGTGAAAGTCTGAATTGCCATTCTTATGGTAGTTAGATGATCTGCAACAGATGGTCATTGTTAGTTGAATATAATCCTGAAAATAATAAATTAATTGAAGCCTGAAGCAATGATCAAATGATAGCATGTTGTTGACTTACCTGTTGCCAGTATATTGCAAATTTCCTCCAGTCAGAATTTGGTTTGTGTTCTGATCCCATATCTGCGGATGATCTTAAGTAGTGAGGATTGTACGGATGTACAAAAAGTGAAAGGGTGTCTCGCTAAATTAAGAGTTGAAATGAATGAATTTGGGAAAGTTTTGCCTCGTGAACCGCAAGACCGGATTTCTCTTTCGTGGGCTCCACTTCCCTCTCATCATGTTTCGAGTTTTCCTTCATAGGAGGAACATTTTCCTAAGTAGGTTAAAAAAAAGAACTCATAGAGAGAGAGAGAGAGAGAGAGAGAGAGAGAGAGAGAGAGAGAGAGAGAGAGAGAGAGAGAGAGAGAGAGAGAGATAATCGACCCCTTCACTTTACAATGCGTGCAGTAGACCTCTTTATGTCTTTATAAACACCAATATTTATCTAATAGCACTTTTATGAACTAAGGGAATACCTACTACAATGTTTATTTGTTAATCAGAAACCTGCTATTAGCATGTTTGTGTGTTTCTCGCGTGTCACACGCGTTCGTTCGTGTGTATGTGACAGAGGGAGTGAGAGATGATGATTTGATATTGATCTCGTTCTCTTTGCATCTTCTGTCTCTAATCCCATTCATGTGGATACATTCGAATGAAACTGTTGATAATAACTGATGATTAAATAGAAATCATCCAGCATTTGATGACGTATGTATCTGAATAATCAGGCTAACATTACCATTTGACTATTTATTACTTAGGAGAGACTAAATAAACCAATGTGCTAATGTGTTTTGATAACATTGTCGTGGGTTTAGTAGAAAAATACCCAATTCCCAATAACACTATTTTTCACCGTCTTGGATATGCTTAGTTAAAGGGGCAATTTCTGCGAATGCTACATTTAATTTAGGACATTTAAATGAATGTTACACAGGCTACCTATTGACTCTTGGATAATATATAACTTTTAAAGGCCCAATGAGCTCAGTTCACGTGTCTTATCCTCAACAGAACACAAAATGTACTTTTTTATTACATTGTTTGAATCAATATACATCTAAAAAAACACTGTAAAGCTTGAAAATGTATTTGAAACTATAATGTTGATCTCTTGGATGGTCATTACTTGAATCAATAGCTCTCTGACAGCGGTTACTTTTCTCGACCCACATCCCTCATTTACCAGAATAGTGGTTGAGTGACCACTATGGTGTTTAATTTAACTGTAGATTGCCTATAAACAAATAAATGCATGAGACTGAATGGATGAATAAATGGATGACTGAATATATAAATGAATGGAAAAAAACTATATGATAATAGATGCATGTATTATGTCATTTAATAGTGTTATAATAAATAAATACAAAGCCTTCACATATAAACATATCAGTCAGTCAGTAAAAATATCATCCATCTATCTATTAGCCAGCCTCAAGGGCATGTCACATGTCTCCAATGATGATTATGAGGTTGTCTAACAGACCGCGCTGTGTTCCTGGAGCGCATACAAGACATGCATTTATTTCAGTCAACTCAACCACAGCAGGTGCTGCGCCAACGCATCCGACGACACACAAAAAAACGACGCTTGGAAGTTCCAAGTTTCAGCGAAATTCCTCCGATTTGTGGTGATCTAGAACTTTTCCTCTGATTAATTTCACCTATTTTCGAGGGCATTTGATATTGGAAACCTTCTGTTTCAAGATTGTGTTCAGCTTGTTGAAATACGTTTTCAGAGACCCTTTGCCTGAAGTCACTGACCCTCCATCTCCAGAGGATGCCCCAACACCACACCCGACCTGAAGACAATATAAAATGGTTGTGAGTGAATTAGTTCCGTCTTAAGAAAAGTACAGAAAAAAAAATATATCGCTTAGATTAAATCACAAAATAAAGACCTATGCCAATTATTGTCTGCCCCCCAAATATAATTTAGGCTACAACATGAGGGATCATACTTACGCATCCCTCCAATTTCTTAACTTAACTAGGTCATCTGTTTTTGAACAGGTTCAGTGTTTCTTTGTTCCATGTGAATGGAGTCAGGCTGTTAAATTATTGGGCCATATATTCCAAAGACTCTAATGCAACCACAGAGACGTCCTCGCTCTGTATAATAGAAAACACCGTTTTAGGCATTAGGATGTCTCATAAATTCCATGGTTAAACTTCCAATTGATCATTTTGAAATGGAAAAACATCAAACTCTCTAGTTTATTCTATCCAAATCTTGCTACATGATACCACTTCAGTATCTTACCTGTGTGTTCTTGTAAACATGCTCTGGAAACATGCGCTCGACTTTTCTTTACGGAAACAGAACTCGAAATTGTCCACCCTGAAATAAAGTCATATCAATATCAAAAAGTGAACTGTTTTATTTTACCAGGCAAGTCAGTTAAGAACAAATTCTTATTTTCAATGACGGCCTGGGAACAGTGGGTTAACTGCCTGTTCAGGGGCAGAACGACATATTTGTACCTTGTCAGCTCGGGGGTTTTGAACTCGAAACCTTCCGGTTACTAGTCCAACGCTCTAACCACTAGGATACCCTGCCGCCCCGTATAGGAATAGTATCCACAAATGAAACATTGTGGTACAGAGAGTGAAGGCATTGGTTATATAAAACGTCCTATAATAAAATAAAATAAATTGAGGTCTAATAATGAGATATATTGAGTATCAAATTGTACACATCAAATAGTGGACAGGTGCAAAAATTGCGCACTAGCGCATGAATTGCGTCCACATGCACAGTTCAGATGCTGCCGTGTATAAGCAGAACAGAACAGAGTCAGGTAGATACTCAACCATTTAAAGGCTAGCATGAATATTTGAATTTTTTCGTCGTTTGGAGAGACTAGCAGGCCTGCAAGAATAAACCAATTTACCAATGTGTTGTGATAACATTATCGTAGGTGAAACACGTAGGTAAAACACGGTACAGCTTCCAAATGTAGTTCAAACTAGCCCATAACTTTAATCTCGTAGATGGACATTCCTTTCATCCTTAGTTATTTGACAATGATTACTTTTCTCCAACCCCAATTCTCAGCTATTGAGAAAATAGTGGTTCATTGACCGTTTTGGTGTTGTTTGAATAGCAGACTGCTCCTTTAAAAAAGTCAGTCTATAAACAAATGAATGCATGAAAGAATGAAAGGATGAATGACTGAATATATAAACGAATTAATAAAAATGATGAGAGAATAATTATTAGATTTTATTATAAAGGAATAACTTCATAGCCTTCACATATAAATGTCAGTCAACCATGTTATAAATAAATCATTCAGTCAGTAAATATATCAGCTGTCAATCTATTAGCCGGGATCAGAAACATGTCACATGTCTCCAATGATGATTATGTTGTTTTCCAACAGACCTCTTCTTCCTCATGGCTTGACTCTGCTGTCGAGAAATGTCTTGAACTGCACCAGGTTGTCGCGAAACTCCACTCGCGTGATCTCCCATGCGCATGCGCTGTGTTCCTGGAGAGCATATAATATATATAATATATATATATATATATATATATGTGTATTTTATGTCTTCACTCAACTCAACCACAGCAGGTGCGCTGCCAAGGCGTCCTATGACACCACAAAGGCGCTTGGGAGTTCCCAGTTTCATATGTGATTTGAGGCAGCAAATGCATCCTATTTGTGTGATTTAGAATTTGCTCAGATTAATGTAGCCTCTATTCGAGGGCATTGATATTGGACCCACCCAGTGGCGACCGGTTTTCCAACCGTACCACACCTGTACCACACCTGTTTTGAGCCCCCATATTTTAACTACAACAACAAAAAAGATTAGCCACAACAGCAGAAAATGTACATTTGTTTAACTTTTTTGTTGTTGTTGCCAGTTTTACTATTTTGGCATCAGTAAGTTTCACATATCAGTTTGTAAACAATGTAGAAAAACAACAATAATGATTGAGTTAATAAAGCTGCATACAAACGTGGTCTCTTTTTTGCTTTCTTGAGTAAGACAAGTTATCATCGAATATTTTTAGATCGTTCTTTGTCTGCTTTTATGCCCCGTTTTTTAATCCTTCGCTTCTGACTTGGTGTACAGGGAAAACACTGTGAAGAAGGTTGAATAATTCCCTTGATAAGCCCCAATTTTCAACGGGTGATTCTTAATTATGCTATTTTGTGAAATGAATCATGAAAAACGTAAAGATAGTGAACAGTTTTCATACATGTCTATGCAAAGAATTACATTGGAGCAATGCATTTCATGATAACAGAATCACCACCTGCATGCACCCTTTGCATTCTAGATTCGGCTGAATATCACATTAAGCATCTGCAACCAAAATTAAATCTAGAATCGGCATCCTACTTCACAACAAAGCCTCCATCACCCATGCCACAAACATACCCTCGTAAAACTGACAATCCTACCAATCCTTGACTTCGCGATGTCATTTACTAAATATCCTCCTACACTCTACTTAGCAAAACTGGATGTAGTCTATCACAGCGCCATCCGTT
>NW_022264786.1:0-23005 GCF_002021735.2 Oncorhynchus kisutch
CATTCACACTCTGAGTGACACACATACACAATCCATGTCTAATTGTCTCAAAACTGAATCATCCTTCTTTAACCTGGCTCCTCCCCTTCATCTACACTGATTGAATTGGATTTAACAAGTGACATTTCACCTGGATTCACCTGGTCAGTCTATCATGGAAAGAGCAGGTGTTTCTTATGTTTTGTACAGCTATACTCATTGATGTCACAAAGTAACAGTCTCATTCTTTCTCAGGTTATATAAGTGAAGTAGGGTTCAAGCGATGAACGAAAGCTGAAACTAACCATACATACTGACAAAAGAAACAGGGGAAACCACAGTTCAAAGTTTGATCCAAAGTGGACATTTTAGTGATTTAAGAACAAAAACGCTACAAAGTTTTACTTTTCATACTGTAGATACCACATCAGTAGGTCCTGTTGCGTCACATTTTTCAACCGCTTCTTTAGTTAAACAGCAAGTCACACCCCATTACCACGCCCCCACACACACACCCATTAGTGTAGATCATCTTGTTAGGCACGAGGGAGGGAGAACTGTGTTTACAGCGATCTATATCTGTTCAGTCATTGCAAAGCTTAGATACACAAGTAAGGGAGTAAGGGAGCATTTCTAGAGTATTGGGATGTGACAGGTGTATTCAATTATTCCCTTTTCGTTCTGAACACAGTGCAGAGATACAGTTAAACCCCATAGGCTGGGCCCTGGTGGCGCTCCAGCTAGAAGTCACCCGTACACAGATCTAGGGTCAGACTACTACTTCACCCCAAAACCTCTATTCCCAACAAGGGGACTGGGGCAATATCTGACTCTGGATCAATGGCTAGTGGGTATCTTCTACCTACTCCATGGAAGCACCCTGAGATCTGCTAGGCAGCTGTGGTCACTGCAGTAGAGGGTTGGCGGGGCCAAAGTGGCCCAGGTTCTCACACGCTTTAAGCCAGCGCTGGACGTTGGCCGGAGAGGAGGCGGCAGGGCCTGTCTGGAGGACGCAGCAGTAACAGGCGATGTCAGCCAGCGAGAGCTCGGGACCGGCCAGCCAGGGGTCGCGACCCAAAGCGCCGTTGAGGGCGCGGAGGACTGCCGACCGCTCCTTAGCGCTGCCCTCAGCCAGCTGGAAGAAGGCTGTGTCCACCCAACTGTCCACCAGTGTAGCCAAGGCGGGGTCGCTGGGGTAAGGGGCAACGAGGCGGAACAAGAAGCGCGCCACGTTGGCCTCGCCCTCGATGGGGCACATGTTCTGAATGCTGAACTTCATCTGCAGCTTGGAGACTAGAGATATAGAGATACAGAGAGGGAGGGAGATGACGAGAGAGAGATGGCGAGACGGAGCGAGAGAGAGGGGGGAGACGGAGCGAGAGAGAGGGGGGAGACGGAGCGAGAGAGGGGGGAGATGGAGCGAGAGAGAGGGGGAGACGGAGCGAGAGAGAGGGGGGAGAACGGAGCGAGAGAGAGGGGGGAGACGGAGCGAGAGAGAGGGGGGAGACGGAGCGAGAGAGAGGGGGGGAGACGGAGCGAGAGAGGGGGGAGACGGAGCGAGAGAGAGGGGGGGGGAGACGAGCGAGAGAGAGGGGGGGGGAGACGAGCGAGAGAGAGGGGGAGACGGAGCGAGAGAGAGAGGGGGGAGACGAGCGAGAGAGAGGGGGAGACGGGAGCGAGAGAGAGAGGGGGAGACGAGCGAGAGAGAGAGGGGGGAGACGAGCGAGAGAGAGAGGGGGGAGACGGAGAGAGAGGGGGGAGACGGAGAGAGAGAGGGGGGAGACGGAGAGAGAGAGGGGGAGACGGAGAGAGAGAGGGGGGAGACGAAGAGAGAGAGGGGGAGACGGAGAGAGAGAGGGGGGAGACGGAGAGAGAGAGGTGGGAGACGGAGAGAGAGAGGGGGGAGACGGAGAGAGAGAGGGGGGGAGACGGAGAGAGAGAGGGGGGGAGACGGAGAGAGAGAGGGGGGGAGACGGAGAGAGAGAGGGGGGAGACGGAGAGAGAGGGGGGGGGACGGCGAGAGAGGGGGGAGACAGCGAGAGAGGGGGGGGGAGACGGCGAGAGAGAGGGGGGGAGACGGCGAGAGAGAGGGGGGGAGATGGAAGAGAGGGCGGGGGGAGATGGAAGAGAGGGCGGGGGGGAGACGGAAGAGAGAGAGAGGGGGGAGACAGAAGAGAGAGGGGGGGAGACGGCAAGAGAGAGAGAGGGGGGAGACGGAAGAGAGGGCAAGGGATGAGAGGAGAAAGGTACATTTACTCCAGAGATAATATAAATAGGTGTTAAAAATGTTGAAAGCAGCTAACAATGAAAGGACACATTGTCTATACATATGAATCGTAAATGGTGAGCGATACTAGTACGTCTGACATCACATCTCCCTAACCCAGACCAGTCACGTCAGTTCAAAGCTAGGTGACATTCCTAGCCATACCCTATCTCTCACTCCACTACTCTTTCTACCCCCCCTCTCCCAACATTACCCTCTTTTTCTACCCAGTCTCTCCACCCCCTTCACTTAACCCAATCTGCCCACCCACTGTTCCCAATCTAAACGTTCTACTCTTTTACTACCCTGTCTCTGACTACCCCCAACCCTCACCATCTTTCCATATTAGGGTGAAGCCCAGCTGGAAACGCTGGCGGACGTAGCTGTCTGCGTGGCGCGGCCCCAGGCAGGAGAGCAGCTGCGCGGGCACACCGGACACTGATGAGTGGACATGCACACTGGAGAGCACCCGGTAGCGCTGGCACAGCATTGCGTGGAGCACCAGCAGGGTGAGGGGTGGTCGTGCCGGATTGGCGTTGATCACAATGTCCCGGAGGGCACCAAGGTCCTAATGGGTACAGGACAAATTATGATGATACCCTCATAAGGCGTTTCCACCAAACTTGAGTCGTGGCACAGCCGAAATAGACAAATTATGTGGCGTATTGACGAAACTCAACTTAATGAATTGCTATTCCTATAAGATCTCTAACAGACAAGAGCTCTATTCCTATCAGATCTCTAACAGACAAGAGCTCTATTCCTATAAGATATTTAACAGACAAGAGCTCTATTCCTCACCTTGCCCAGGAGGGAGTCCAGGTCTGCAGTGCCTCTAAAGGATGTGGCTGTGGGACTCTGGGAGAGAGAGGTCACAGTCTGGTCCAGGTCAGCGTCGGGTGTGGTCACGGTCTTGGCCAGGCCATCCACGGCTGCCTTCAGTTCATAGAGCCTGCGCATAATCTTATCCTGACGTACCTCCAGGTCTCTGAACGCAGGGTCCACCACCTCTGTCCCATTCTACGGGGGTGGAGAGCTATGGTTAACACATATATAGTACATTAAGACAAACACTTGATTTTATGCTGACGCAGCTCCAAAGCCTGTACTGCAGGGTCCACCTGTCTGACAAAAAGAGAAAGTAAACACACCCTGCCACAAACAAACACACCCATGCTGCCCTCAGGGCCCTGTGAAGGAAATGTGTTAACACAATACACACACATTACATGATCCTTCATGTTAAGCCCAATGTTCCCTCCAAGCTGCAGGCACGCAACTCCCCCGGGACTGCCGCTAGATTGAACTTCTCAACTTTCTAGAGTTTTCCCTGTTAGTTAACACTATCAACGTTTCCCTTTACTGTGGCGATTGTCATCGAATCAACACAATATTAGCAACTTTCAGTGCAACATTGGCTAGGCCTTTGTCACACTGAGGGACTATGTAGTCAGGCAGATAATTGTTTGAGGGGGACTGAATACTGAGGGAGGTGAAGGGATTGATTGCCAAGAAAGAATTTCCTGAGGAAATCTTTAGGTGAGCTGTCAACAAAACACCAAACATGAAAACAGAAATGTGTCATTGACTCATTCTTATAAAGTAGCTAGTCATTTTTGAGAAGGATGAATTCAGAGCCATTCCTATAGCCAGCTAGCAACATTATAATATTAGGCTCGGCTATGGCTGAATCCATTAGCCTACATACCATCACATAGAAAAAGGCTACTAGAAATGACAGCACGTCTATATAACCTAGTTGTTCATTATACTGTATAATGACATGTTTTTGTTGCTGTCTCGCTAACGTTAAGTAGCTACAGTAGTAAATTACTGGCAGTCAGTTACACCCACCCATATCATCCATTCAGTCTAGCACACAAAATGTCTGACTTGGGCCAATCATATGCTGGCTGCTAAAATCTAACTAACTCTGTAGAGGAAAATATACGTTCGGAGTAGTGTACTGGTAACGTCCTGTCACAAATTCTGGGGGGCACAACCAAAACATCTAGCTACAGTAGTTAACTCAAATTACGTTAGTCAGCCACACATCATTGCATCAGCCGAATAGGAGATTGGTAGGGTTGAAGCTAGGCTAACGTTAGCTAATTTTCTGGCAAATGATCTAACTGTTGTTGTTGTGGGGCTATGTAACGTTAGCTCATTTTGACGGCAAAATGTCACCTTTATTAGCTGGTTTGTTAATTCATGACATTAGTGAGATTAGCTTGTCCATTTATGGTCGGATTTCAAATAACGTTAGTTACCTGAAGCGCATGTTCCGAGCAGCCACTTGCACTTCTCTGCGCGTGGATATTCGGCAACTTGTACATGCAGGTTGGCAAATCAGTCTTTATGTCATCCCCAAAGACGGGCTTTACCTGGTACATGGGCATATTGTTGGGTGGTTAGTGCCCTCCAAAAGAACCAATAACAACCGATATTCCAGCAACAGCTGACTTCTGGGGACGTTACTTATCAGACCGCTGCAGCTACGTGCAGCCTGCGACCGAAAGGAAGGATGCCCGACTCAGTGTCTTACGTCACATCCGGTGAAAGTGATTCGCTCAGAGAGGAGTTATGTTAGTTGTTACCGACATCTTTGATTTGATAAGGTCCATCCGGACCAGGTATGATTTTGTGTGTGTAAAGAAAACTTTCTCCCTATGCAGCTAATGACTAGTCCTGGTCTAATATGCTGTAGCTTCTGCAGTTATTGCTTAATATCAGCAATGGTGGCGACGCGTCATTCAGGGCAGGTGGGAAGACAACCAGTTTAGCTTAAAAAAAATTATATAATAATATATTAAAGTCCCCGAGCTTTTCATATGAAGAGAAATTATAGATAAAAACGTATTGGTGCTCATCGGCCATTCAACATAAACATTACACAGCAAGTTGGAAATCGGAAATTCAACAATAAGTGCTAAGGGGATCACTGGCGCCGGAGGAGATGGCTGCCGTTTTATGGGCTCCTAACAAATTGTGCTATTGTGTGTGTTTTTTCACGTTATTTGTAACTTATTCTGTACATAATGTTTCTGGCACCATCTATTATAACCGAGAAGAGCTTCTGGATATCAGGACAGTGATTACTCACCTCGTACTGGACAAAGATTTTTTTCTTTGACGAGTCGGACGTGAAGGATTTACTTCAGACTCCCGACAAGGACCAAATCCCCGTCATTCTCATGAAGAAGAGACGGAGATATTGAGGATGTTGGTCGGGGTGCCTTGTAAGGATCCGCCTCTACCATCAGTCTTTTTAGCCAACGTGCAATCATTTCATAATAAAATAGATGATATCCAATCAAGACTATCTTACCTCCGGGACATTAAAAACTGTAGTATCTTATGTTTCACCACGTCGTAGTTGAACGACTACATGGATAACATACAACTGGCTGGGTTTTCGGTGCATTAGCAAGATAGAACAGCTGCCTCCGGTAAGACAAGGGGTGGCGGTCTGTGTCTATTTGTAAATAACAACTGGTGTACGAAATCTAATATTAAGGAAGTCTCAAGGTTTTGCTCGCCTGAGGTAGAGTATCTCATGATAAGCAGTAGACCACACTATTTACCAAGAGTTTTCATCTGTATTTTTCGTAGCTGTCTATTTACCAGCACAAACCGATGCTGGCGTTAAGACCACAGTCAACGAGCTGTATAAGGCCATAAGCAAATAAGAAAAAGCTCATCCAGAGGCGGCGCTCCTAGTAGCTCGGGGACTTTAATGCAGGGAATCTTAAATCCATTTTACCTCATTTCTACCAGCATGTTACATGTGCAACCAGAGGAAAAAACTCTAGACCACCTTTACTCTACATACAGAGACTGTATGACCACCTGATTCCTGCTCACAAGCAAAAACTAAAGCAGGTAGTACCAGTGACTCACTCAATCGTAAATGTTTAGATGACGCATGTGCTAAGCTACCGGACTGTTTTGCTAGCACAGACTGGAATATGTTCCGGGATTCTTCCGAAGGCATTGAGGAGGACACCACATCGGTCACTGGTTTCATCAATTAATTTTTTTATTCAAACTTTATTTAACTAGGCAAGTCAGTTAAGAACAAATTCTTATTTACATTGACGGCCTACCGGGGAACAGTGGGTTGACTGCCTTATTCAGGGGCAGAACGACAGATTTTTACCTTGTCAGCTCGGGGATTCAATCAGCTTGGGTTACTGGCCCAATGCTCTAACCACTAGGCTACCTGCCGCCCCCTGCTGCCCCATCAATAAGTGCATTGATGACATCGTCCTCACAGTGACCGCACCTACATACCCCAAACAGAAGCCATGGATTACAGGCAACATCCGCACTGAGCTAAAGGGTAGACCTTCTGCTTTCAAGGAGCAGGACTCTAACCCGGACGCTTATAAGAAATCCCACTATGACCTCAGATGAACCATCAAACAGGCAAGCGTCAATACAGGATTAAGATTGGATCGTACTACACTGACTCCGACGCTTATCGAATGTGGCAGGGCTTGCAAACTATTACGGACTATAAAGGGAAGCACAGCCGCGAGCTGACCAGTGACACGAGCCTACCAGACAAGCTAAATTACTTCTATGCTCGATTCGAGGTAAGCAAAACTGAGGCATGCATGAGAGCATCAGCTGTTCCGGACGACTGTGTGATCACGCTCTCTGTTGCCGATGTGAGTAAGACCTTTAAACAGGTCAACATTCACAAGGCCGCAGGGCCAGACGGATTGCCAGGATGTGTACTCCGAGCATGCGCTGACCAACTGGCAAATGTCTTCACTGACATTTTCAACCTGTCCCTAAATGAGTCTGTAATAGCAACATGTTTCAAGCAGACCACCATAGTCCCTGTGCCCAAGAACACCAGGGTAACCTGCCTAAATGACTACCGACCCATAGCAATCACATCTGTAGCCATGAAGTGCTTTGAAAGGCTGGTCATGGCTCACATCAACACCATTATCCCAGAAACTCACTCCTATTTAACACCATTATCCCAGAAACCCACTCCTATTTTAATTCTGCGCCAACAGATCCACAGAGGATGCCATCTCTATTGCACTCCACACTGCCCTTTCCCACCTGATCCTCAACACTGGGGCCCCTCAGGGGTGCGTGCTATGTCCCCTCCTGTACTCCCTGTTCACCCATGACTGCATGGCAAAGCATGACTCCTACACCATCATTAAGTTTGCCAACAACACAATAGTGGTAGTCCTGATCACAGGCAACGATGAGACAGCCAATAGGGAGGAGGTCAGAGACCTGGCATTGTGGTGCCAGGTAAACAACATCTCACTCAAAGTGATCAAGACAAAGAAGATGATTGTGGACTACAGGAAAAGGAGGACCGAGCACGCCCCCATTCTCATCGACGGGCTGTAGTGGAGCAGGTTGAGAGCTTCAAGTTCTTTGTGTCCACATAACCAACAAACTATCATGGACCAAACACACCAAGACAGTTGTGAAGAGGGCACGACAACACCATTTCCCCCCCCCGGTTGACTGAAAAAATGTGGTCCTCAGATCCTCAAAAAGTTCTACAGCTGCACCATTGAAATAAATCCTGACAGGCCACCCTTGTCATAGAACGTTCTTTCTGCTACTGCACGGCAAGCTGTTCCGGAGCGCCAAGTCTAGGTCCAAAAGGCTTCATATCAGCTTCTACCCCCAAGCCATGAGACTCCTGAACAGCTAATCAAATGGCTATCCAGACTATTTGCATTGCATGTTTTTTTAAAGGCAGTAAATGAGGCTGAATGAACTGTTTCGCTGCCAGACAAGGCTCCGCTGATGTTGTGGTGGTAAGGATTCACTCCATGGTGCTGAAAACAAAGCTCTGCTGTTGGAACAGCTTTATGTAGGCCCCGAACAGTTTGTGTGCACCGTTTGTCACCGTTATAGTGCAATGAATGTATTGTTTAGTGTTGTGTTGTGTATTTGCTGGCATGCAGAAAAAATTGTTTAGTTTGCCCCACCAAGATTTACATGCTAAAATCACCACTGATTCTCAGGAGGAATCCTGAAATACTGTTCTACTGCACTCCATCATGCCTCCATCAGAGGGCCTCCTACCACCAGGAAGACATCTGGAGCAGTAGGGAAAGGGAAAGGTGTCAGCATACCACATAGAGATAGATAGAGGACTCATCTTTATATCTGTGCTATTATAGTGTCTGTGACAGCATGGGCAGTTTGATTGAGGCTACAACCCATAGGAAGCCCCACCCAGTTGACTACTTTGACTACTTTAAAATGGCGGAAGCATGGTGGAAGCACTCAATGGCAATGTCCATGCTAAAATGGTTTAAATCCATGATGAGTCCTCAATCTCTATGACACAGCAGCACATCTCTGATAGACTCCTAGACATCTCATCATTAGAGCCCACTAGCCCAGTCCCCCTGAATATGTGACCGGACCAGGAAACACTCTAAGCCCCAGCTGAATATTTCTGGACATGTGGAGTTCAGCAGAGCCTGGAATCATCCATCCCATTGATTATTTCATTTGGCATAATTTGTATCTCACAGTAGGCTAAACACAGAGGTAGAAAAATAAGAGGTGTGTGTGTAGGTGTGAGTGTGTGCGTGCGTGTGTGTGCATGTGTGTGTATTTGAGACCAAAGGACAGTATCACCTGTCTTCAATGACAAGGTAGTCTGCGTTTATTATTGTTGAGACTAGGTGCAGACAGGACAGGTGTACAGTGAGTTTCTAAGCATGTGTATGTGGTGTGTACACACAAAAGGATGAATGTGTGTCTGTCTGTCTTCCTTTTTCCCAGTCAGTCTTCCTGTATACTCTATTTGCTCAGTCCAGCTGTTCTACCATAGTAATAATAAGATAGGCATTTAGCAGTTTTTTTTATCCAATGTGACTTACAGAACTGTTGACATTGACAGTCATACAGCATTCACACAGACACGGATGCACACACACACACACACACACACACACACACACACACCACACACACACACACACACACACACACACACACACGGGAACTTGTATGGGTTTTTGTGTATGTGCACGTTCACAGTAAAGTTTGAATGTGTGACTCTCTTTTTCACTGTTTCACATTCTGTTTCACATTTATTCAGTATATGTGGCTCATGCGGGACTCAAACCCTGGTTTTGCCAGCACCATGCTCTACCCACTGAGCCATTGGAACTACATGTTTAGGGCTATGGGATGGTTTCTAGTGGCAGAACCCAATAGAAAAAACAGAGTGGTTATATTTGAGTAGCTATGCAAATGTCAACGTACCAGAGTCTGGTCTTGTGGTAGTGCTGCTGCCGGGCCACACATACCCGCTGGCAGTGGGGTTACGAATCCTACCTCTGTCTCCCTCCGTTGAATTAGCTTTCTCTTACTTCCACAAAGCATTCCAGGATGTATGCAACAAGCATGCCCCTTTCAAACAATGCATAGTTAAGGGCAGAGACAACCCTTGGTTCTCAGGTGAACTAGCTAAAATCATAAGGAAATGGAATACTGTGTGGGCTAAAGCAAGAAGGTCTGATTCGGCTGATGATTGGATGGCTTTTGTCCTACCTGTTTTGAATGGAGGTGTTCCCATTCTATAGAGTAACTATTGGCCCATATCAAAATGGTCTGTTATGGCAAAAGTAACAGAGTTCCTAGTCAATAAGCAGCTTAAAGACTACCTCCAGGAAAACAATATTTTGAGTGGTTTGCAATCAGGTTTCAGGGCAAGCCACAGCACTGTTACAACAACATGTATGGATGATATTCACTGTGCTCTGCATAAGAAGTTGCATTATGCCATGTTAATAGATTCGTCAAAGGCAGCCTTGGTTTCTCAAATGATTGCCTCGCCTGGTTCACCAACTACTTCTCTGATAGAGTTCAGTGTGTCAAATCGGAGGGTCTGCTGTCCGGACCTCTGGCAGTCTCTATGGGGGTGCCACAGGGTTCAATTCTTGGACCGACTCTCTTCTCTGTATACATCAATGAGGTCGCTCTTGCTGCTGGTGAGTCCCTGATCCACCTCTACGCAGACGACATCATTCTGTATACTTCCGGCCCTTCTTTGGACACTGTGTTAACAACCCTCCAGGCAAGCTTCAATGCCATACAACTCTCCTTCCGTGGCCTCCAATTGCTCTTAAATACAAGTAAAACTAAATGCATGCTCTTCAACCGATCGCTACCTGCACCTACCCGCCTGTCCAACATCACTACTCTGGACGGCTCTGACTTAGAATACGTGGACAACTACAAATACTTAGGTGTCTGGTTAGACTGTAAACTCTCCTTCCAGACCCATATCAAACATCTCCAATCCAAAGTTAAATCTAGAATTGGCTTCCTATTTCGCAACAAAGCATCCTTCACTCATGCTGCCAAACATACCCTTGTAAAACTGACCATCCCTACCAATCCTCGACTTTGGCGATTGTCATTTACAAAATAGCCTCCAATACCCTACTCAACAAATTGGATGCAGTCTATCACAGTGCAATCCGTTTTATCACCAAAGCCCCATATACTACCCACCATTGCGACCTGTACGCTCTCGTTGGCTGGCCCTCGCTTCATACTCGTCGCCAAACCCACTGGCTCCATGTCATCTACAAGACCCTGCTAGGTAAAGTCCCCCCTTATCTCAGCTCGCTGGTCACCATAGCATTCTCCCACCTGTAGCACACGCTCCAGCAGGTATATCTCTATCTAGTCACCCCCAAAACCAATTCTTTCTTTGGCCGCCTCTCCTTCCAGTTCTCTGCTGCCAATGACTGGAACGAACTACAAAAATCTCTGAAACTGGAAACACTTATCTCCCTCACTAGCTTTAAGCACCAACTGTCAGAGCAGCTCACAGATTACTGCACCTGTACATAGCCCACCTATAATTTAGCCCAAACAACTACCTCTTTCCCAACTGTATTTAATTTAATTAATTTATTATTTTGCTCCTTTGCACCCCATTATTTTTTTATTTCTACTTTGCACATTCTTCCATTGCAAAACTACCATTCCAGTATTTTACTTGCTATATGTATTTACTTTGCCATCATGGCCTTTTTTGCCTTTACCTCCCTTCTCACCTCATTTGCTCACATTGTATATAGACTTGTCTTATACTGCATTATTGACTGTATGTTTGTTTTACTCCATGTGTAACTCTGTGTCGTTTTTATCTGTCGAACTGCTTTGCTTATCTTGGCCACGGTCGCAATTGTAAATGAGAACTTGTTCTCAACTTGCCTACCTGGTTAAATAAAGGTAAAATAAAAAATAAAAAATAAAAAATTGACACTGTGGACCATGTGAACTACATGTCAAATAGAACCCAGTTTAATAAGGCAGGTGGTTGTAAGTCTGACATCATAGAGCTGCACTCAGGTGTTCCTCAAGGATCAATTGTAAGTCCCCTGTTGTTCATTATCTAGATAAACAACATTGGGAGACATATTGAGACAGTTGATGTAAAAATGTTGTGCGGATGACAGTGTTCTCAATTCAAGTGGAAGCAGTTTGACTTTGGATTTTGTAAAAGCTCAACAGCTTTTAACATCATTCAAAAGAATCTGTAGGATTTGAAGCTTGTTCTGAATTCCTCTAAAACAAAATACAATGGTATTTTCCAATACTAAACTCTCTGAAACCATGCCATTACTACATTGGAAGGAAATTCAATAGAGCAAGTCAAGATGTACAAATTATCTGGGAGTTTGAGTGGGTGAGAAGCTGAGCTTCATTAATCATGTTGAGAACTGGTAAAGAAGATCAAGTTGAGGAATAGGTTTTTATTACCGGCATTAGGCTTGTTTTTCTTTGGAGGCCAAAAAGAGCTGGTACGGTGTACATTCCTGTCTGTCTTGGACTACAGTGATGTCAGTTATATGCCGACCTCAAACACAGCCCTGAAGGCACTTGATTCCGTGTATCATGCAGCTCTTAGGTTAATGACCAACCAAAAGCTTCTGACACACCACTGTGATCTCTATAGTGCTGTTGGCTGGTCTTCGTTGACTCTATGTAGGCTCAAACATTGGTCTACTATGATCTATAAGGCAATTTTGGGAAAACTGCCACTTTCTCTCTGTACTTCTTTGATAAGGTCAGAAAAGCAATACCAATTATGCTCTCACTCCTAGTTACTTTTAACCATTCTAAAATCAGAATGGCTCATGGCAAAAAGTGTTTTAGCTACTCAGCTCTGTGGTCTTGTAATCCTCTCCAGACCAGCTTGAAATCTCAGGAGCTTGTTTCCCTGGAGGAGTTTAAAAGTTTGGTTGACTCACGTTACCGAGGAATGTGATTGTCATTCGGACTTGATGCGGTGATACATATGATAGATTTTTTAAATCTATGACGCTTGCATGATTTTGTAATTGAAAAAAAAAAAGATGGTGTCTGTCAGTTGTTACATATTTGTCTAAAACATTGTTCACCCCTGCTGTTGTCTTGGTTGGACCAGGTATCTCTTGAAAAATATATTTTTATCTCAATGAGATTAACCTGGATAAATGAAGGTTAAATAAAAATCTGTCTCCCTTTCTACTGTCTCTGTCCTTTGAACAAATAAAAATACTTAAAAGACATATTAACAAAAACAAGGTACTGTCACGATTATTTAATGAATTAACTGTATGTACTGTAAGTTGCTTAAATAAAATATTTCAATAACAGGAGATAACTTGATTAAATTATTTAGAAACCCAATTGTTCCCCCACTCCAGGAATGACCTGAAAGCAAGCAGCAGAGACAAGAGAGCTGGCACAGCATTAGACCCAACAGCATCTCCTCTAACATGTTACACCTGTTTGGTTCACCTTCCTCCCCTCACTCCCCTGTCAAGGGACCTCTCTGTCTTAGTGGACTGAGTCCTGTTACACCGTACATCATGACACCCTCACCCTACATACCATACCTTACGATATGCATGGAATTTCATTTTGTGAAGCCAGAATACAAATACACAAAACGATACAATACACTATAATACATTAAAACTGGAAAACACTGGAAAGATAATAATTATTAAATTTCTGCAGTCTACTGTCCGACCATGTATTGTGCCTACATCTGTCCTATCTCTCACTGTTCAGCATCCTACATCTGTCTTATGTCCCACTGTTCAGCATCCTACATCTGTCCTATGTCCCACTGTTCAGCATCCTACATCTGTCCTATGTCCCACTGTTCAGCATTCTACATCTGTCCTATGTCCCACTGTTCAGCAGCCTGATGGCCATCGGAATGAAACTTGCCTTGCTCCTATTCTTGCTGAACAGTGACAGGGCAAAATCTCAAAACATTGGGCAAGATTGTGTGTAGGATCCTCTACGACGTGTTTGGCCTTGTCCCTTGTGGACCCCAGGAAGAGTAGCTGCTGCTTTTTCAATAGCTAATGGGAATCCTAATAAAATACCCCCCAAAAAGACCGTACCTGTCTATTATAGAGGCCCTGAAGCCCCTTGCACTGCAGCCCACAGAGCTTGGACCCCCAGGTTCATAGTCCTATTGAGGATGCCCTTGTTGGCTGCTGACAGCCCAGTGTACCAGCCCAGGAAACAGACAGTCTGCACACTCTCTATATGACAGCTGTGGTAGTTGGAGAGTATCTGGGTGTTGACATTCAGTTGTCTCAGTCTGTGCAGGAGGGTGCAGCCATTGTTGAACATTTTTATAGATTTTTATTGAGTGTTGGCATTAACACTTCTTCCTCAAAGCAAAGAACAAGATAGAGATTTAATTAAAATTAACAATTGAGTTTGGTGTTCCCACAGCTTGTTAGGCTTGAATAATTGACGTGGCTGCTGAGTTCCTGGAGGAGAGAGAAATGGAGAGAGAGAGAGTCTGAGACCATGGAGCCCATGTGCTTTGGTAATGGGTGGGATCTAGTTATACTGGGCTAGAACCTGAGACTAGCAGTGTGAAACCTGACAGGTGCTGTAAATCATGTAGGAACAAGGGCGGAGAGGGAAACAGAGCCCAGGAGGTGGCCAGTAGAACTAGAGGCTAATGTGTCAGTTATCTATCTGCTAGAAGGCCAGTAGAACTAGAGGCTAATGTGTCAGTTAGCTATCTGCTAGAAGGCCAGTAGAACTAGAGGCTAATGTGTCAGTTAGCTATCTACTAGAAGGCCAGTAGAACTAGAGGCTAATGTGTTAGTTAGCTATCTGCTAGAAGGCCAGTAGAACTAGAGGCTAATGTGACAGCTATCTACTAGAAGGCCAGTAGAACTAGAGGCTAATGTGTCAGTTAGCTATCTGCTAGAAGGCCAGTAGAACTAGAGGCTAATGTGTCAGTTAGCTATCTGCTAGAAGGCCAGTAGAACTAGAGGCTAATGTGTCAGTTAGCTATCTGCTAGAAGGCCAGTAAAACTAGAAGCTAATGTGTCAGTTAGCTATCTACTACTCACACTTACCGGCACTGGCTCCTCGCTGCCTAGCCAGCACGGCAGGTACTAACACTACTGTATCATTCACTTACTGGGTCACACAGACTTGAAGAAATTATTTGGAAAAACTAGAGAAAAAAATAGGCCAAATAGAGTGGACATGGATACATCGTTGCTTGATATTTTCTTGGCTAGACTAGAGCTAGTTGCGCTATCAGAGGACCAGGGGTTGAATTGGGTAAAATGAGTTAGAAATGGACTTTCACGGTCTCATAGGGAGATAGAGGTTTAGTCATGGAACTCTCATTCAAAAATCATCTTGTAGAGTATGGTACCCATATTAGGGTCAGCCTCAGTCTCAGCGGGTTGTCCCTACTATGGATACTGTAATGGCTAGAGCTACATTTTGAGGGAATTGCAACACTTATAATCAATGTAATCCTAATTGTAATAGACCACTAAGTCTCAGTCCTTCATCGAACATATAGTAAAAGGAAATGGTTTAATCAGACATATACTGTTGTTGATCGTCAATGTTGGACAACTGCTGCAATTTTGCCTTCTGCAACCTCTTAAAGGATATATTTAGTCCACATATGACACATACAAGTGAGTAAGTCTATGATGTACTTGAAGGGTCAGGGGGACTAAATGACGAAACACACTGTACCAACAAACAGTAAATGCTGTGGGTGTTCGCCCTATTGCCTCTGACGAGAACATCGGCCATCATTTTCTGTTCATTCATTAACGATTCTACGTGTGAGTGACACCCAGCATGTGGACACTTTACAAAGAGTCATCCTGCCACTTGTAATCGGACCCTCTAACTTAACTGTTACACTCAAATTGTTACCTATACACACATAATGATTAGGTGCACGTTAGGACACGTCTGCCAACACCTCTTGTAGTTAAACCCAGACAGCACGGGCCTCCTAAAATGGCCTCCATTAACTAACGACTAACCAGTCAAATAGTGGACTGTCTCTCAGTATCTGATGCTGCTCCCTCATTTGGAAAAGTCCACAAAGTGCCAGTCTTCCTGTACACAGCAATACCATTAACTCATTGTCAGGTTGGACCTTTACAGCACCTTTCAGATTGAGGCGTAGTCTCGTCTACAGTACAACCATGCATTATCACTAATGCAATTTGGCTTTAGTCTTACTGTAGTAGTCTAGCCTTCTATTACAACCAATCACCTGTTCTCACTATTCTTGATGACTGATCAAGTTTTCTAGCACTGGCCAGTGGAGGCTAGTGGAGGGAGAAATTGGGAGGAGGTGCTCCCTAATGTTCCCCTCCCCCAGCCTCTACTGGAGTAGGAATGGTACAACACTTTAAATTTTATTTATTAAAGGTGCAACATGCAGAAATCGCTCCGCCATTTCCTGGTTGCTAAATTGTAATAGTTTGCTTAATTTGATTTTATGTGACAAAACAAGCCATCATTGTGTAGAGAATCATTGTACCATCTATACCGCGGTGAAATATATTTTCCTAATTCGAATCCCCGAGCTGACAAGGTGAAAAATCTGTTGATCTGCCCTTGAGGAAAGCACTTAATCCTAAATGCTCCAGGATGGCTGATCCCAGGCCGTGAACCCACTCAGGGAGATTTGGATATGCAAAAAAACGTTTAAAAATTATGTCACGTCTCACACTCGTACAGGTTACCTGCTTGTAAATGCGGTGAAGCAGGACCAATATAAGCACTACCCTATTTGACCATTGAGATCACAAGAGGCTTTTTTTGAAACTTTTACGGCGTTCATCCCTGTATAGACAAGTATCGGGTGACTTCCACAGACTAGATTGGTTCCCAATAGAGACAAAGAGGAACAGCATGAGAACAAGAGAGAACAAAGAAAATCTGTGTTTTTCTGAATGTTGCGCAGCACTGACTGATGAGTAAACAGCGACTAGGGAATTTGCACAGTGCAGGGGGACTTGAACATCCACCTCCATGGGTATCCATGGGTATTGCCTGTTTTGTTCCCACCAGCCACTGCATCAATTTGTTATCAGCGGTGGAGGATGGGTTGCACATTAAAGTTTCAGATAGACTTAATCAGTAAGGTGAGGTATGACCTTTTTGGTGACAATGAAGCGAAGGCATAAATTATTGAACCATTGCCTGTGAGGCAAGCAAGGACTGTGTAGGTTGTGTCAGAGTCAGACCAAGTCTCTTCAGACCTACGTCCAGGCCTAATGCATTGTGTCAAGTCCAGGGCTTGTGTGTGCTCGGTAGACCAACTTATCCCATCTCGTAAATGTATTTTGGTCAACATTAGCCTACACTTACAAGCATCATTGGAGAAGCCAGTCAAATCTCCCTGAAGGGCAGGCTTGAGATTCAACGTACTAACCCTAGACAAGGAATCAGGCACATGAATCGTAGGGGTCAGGACAGATAAAATGCTGTTTGGTTGTGTTGAGTTTTCAGATTCAGAACTTTCAGGTAGAAATTATATAATTTGATATTGTGCCTCATAACCCTACAATAATATAGATTGCGTCACAATATGGGGTGGCAGGTAGCCTAGTGGTTAGAGCGTTGGCCTTGTAACCGAAAGGTTGCTAGATCGAATCCCCGGGCTGACGAGGTAAAAATCTGTTGTTCTGCCCCTGAACAAGGCCGTTAAACTACTGTTCCTAGGCCATCATTCTAAATAAGAATTTGTTCTTAACTGACTTGCCTAGTTAACTAAATGATCAATTTTTGTTAAAGTTCCCCTTTAACTTGAAGCACATAGAAAACTTCAAATCAACTTTTCAGCTGCAAAAGATGCATGTGCAGCAGACACAATTCAAACTTGGCTGTTTTCAAAAGTTTCAGTCTCTGTTTTTATGGGGGAATTGACAGCATCTTTCAGCCTATAAATACACATACAACTCAAGACTTCATTCCGCTTTATAAACCATATTTCTTGGATCTTCACAGAAATTCCCTCAGTGCTGCTATGTGATCCAAGGGCCTTCAGAAGCGGGGCTGCCACCAGTTGCCCATCCCTGGCTTAGTTTTAGCCAAAATAACCTTATCTAAGAAACCAATTATAATCTAGTTGCTGTTTTAATACTGTACAACTGAACACATGTAGGATATATGTAGATGACCCTTTCCTTTCATTTGTCTCCGCAAAATATTGTAGGAAAAGCCCAGTGTAAACTGAATACACCGAAGTCCAAATAACATTTCATGTCGTGCTTTTGAATCTAAAGTCAAACAAACATCGTTCAGTGAGCCACATCCATCCACCTTTGTATCAGCAAAGGATTGTGTTTGCTGACTGACATTTTGTCCACATTTGCACTGTCTGTGTCTACTGGGCATTATCTCACCATCACAGTTGCCTCTCTCTCTCTCCCGCTGCCCTTGAGCCATGATAATCGGCAGAGGAGAGGATGGGGTGCACATTAAAGTTTCAGACAGACTTAATCAGTAAGGTGAGCCTGACACTCTTTTCTTGGTATGAAATTTTGGTGACAATGAAGCGAAGGCATCAATTATTGAACTGTTGCCTGTGAGGCAAGCAAGGACTGTATAGGCTGAGTCAGAGACGGACCAGGCCTCTTCATGGTGTCGAGTCCCCGGGACTATATGTGCCCTCCCAGTAGACCCACTTATCTCATATCCTAAATGTCTTTTGGTCAACAACGTTAGCCAACATTTCCCAGCATCATTGGAGGAGACAGTCACATCTCCCTGGAGGGCAGACTTTGAGTTTCAACCTACTAACCCTTGACAGGGGGCTTGTTCAACATTGTGCAGGTGACTGCCGACTGACTGATCTACAAATCCCCCATTGCATCATAAATAACTAGTCATTATTATTTGTAGATCAATCAGTTACCATTTACCCACAATGCATTATGGATTTGATGCTCTCGAACATGGCCACTGTCTTTTGGTCAACATTAACCTACATTTCACAGCATCATTGAAGAAGCCAGTCAAATCTCCCTGCAGGGCAGGTTCTAGTTTCAATCTACTAACCCTAGACAGGGAATCAGTCACATAGATCATAGGGGTCAGGACAGATAAAATGTGGTTTGGTTGTGTTGGGTTTTCAGATTCAGAACTTTCAGGTAGAAATTACATAATTTGATATTGTGCCTCTCTAACCCTACAATAATATAGATCGCATCACAATATCAAATGATACATTTTCATTAAAGTTCCCCTTTAACTTGAAGCACATAGAAATCTGTAACTTCAAATCTGTAACTTCAAATCTGTAACTTCAAATCTGTAACTTCAACAAATTAAACTTTTCAGCTGTAAAAGCTGCATGTGCAGCAGACACAATTCAAATTTGGCCTTTTTCAAGCGATTAAGTTTGTCTGTGCTTTAATGCAGGAATTGATAGCATCTTTCACAGCCTATAAAGATGAATAAAACTCAAGGGTTCATACCCTTTTGTTAACCATATTGCTTGGATCTTCACAGAAATCCCCTCAGTGATGCTATAAGTGGCTTTAACCTATTGGCCTTTTGGTGCGTTGTATTGAATACTTAAAGGGATACTTCAGGATTTTGGCAATGAGGCCCTTTGTCTACTTCCACAGAGTCAGATACCATGCCAAAATCCAGAAGTATCCCTTTAAATCTGTCCTTACAGTGTGTGCACACATACAGACACAAAACCCCCTCTTTAGCCTGTCATAATCACAGGCTACTGACCAAAATGTGTACCTGGAACAAAAACATGAATGAATCCTAGCTCAGTGTTTAACATAGAGTAACAACAACATTGTTGGCCTCGGCCAGTGAGAGAGTCTACAGTCTCCTATAATGTAGGACAGAGGGCTATACTTTTATTGAAGATATTTAAGAATGATTAGCCTAGATTTAGCCACAATTACATTATCTGAGAACAAACAATAATCTAATTGCTGTGTTAATACAACTAAAGGTGTGTAGGACATGCTCCAACTACATGTGTGGATTAGCCTTTTTTGTCATTTGTCTCCGCAATATATTGTAGAAGATATATTGTCATGCTTTTGAATCTAAAGTCAAACAAACATCGTTCTGTGAGCCACATCCATCCACCTTTGTATCAGCAAAGGATCTTGTTTGCTGACTGACATTTCCACCACATTTGCACTGTCTGTGTCTACTGGGCATTATCTCACCATCACAGTTGCCTCTCTCTCTCTCCCGCTGCCCTTGAGCCATAATAATCTGCCTGTCACATGATCTTGTTCCCCTGTCCCCATGCAGCAGGCAGAGCGGTTCTAGGTCCTGTTCATTGGGGCATGCAAAGGAAAACATTTTTGCAACGGAAAAGGGAACTAAGCATTTACCATTGGACAGGTTCAGTCTGTTTTCTTCTGTTTGGTGATTAATGACCATGACCCTGTTGTGTTCTATTTCCTTTCTGTTTATCAGTCATGGCTTCTGACCCAACAGGGGTCACCGCTCGGTTCCATTGTGTTCCCCACCCGGCAGCTTGTGTTACCCACTGGCTTCCCCAACCTTGTCCCCCTCCCCCCGACCTGCACTTCCCCGAGCACTTACAGTATAGGGTCGCAGATTGAAAGGCAAGTCACAGAAGATGACTCTAATGCTGTCTCTCTTTCTTTCTTTCACACTGCACGCATGTATGCACACGCACACACACACACCATTCTTTTCTTCTCTGTGTGTGTCTCCTGTGGTCGTGGAGAGCAGATTCTGATCCAATCAAATCAAATCAAATTAAATGTATTTATATAGCCCTTCGTACATCAGCTGATATCTCAAAGTGCTGTACAGAAACCCAGCCTAAAACCCCAAACAGCAAGCAATGCAGGTGTAGAAGCACGTGGTGCTTCAGGTGGTGTGATCCTTTGAACTAAAGAGTACAGCTCACTGTCCTACTGTAAGTGATGTACTGTATGTCATAGACTGTTCTCTCTGTTACCGCATGGCAAGCAGTACCGGAGAGCGCCAAGTCTAGGACCAAAAGGCTTCTTAACAGCTTCTATCCCCAAGCCATAAGACTCATGGACAGCTAATCAAAGGCCCCCCCCCTCTCTTTTATGCTGCTGCTACTCTCTGTTTATTATCTATGCATAGTCACTTAACTCTACCTACATGTACATATTACCTCAATGACCTCCACTAACCGGTGCCCTCGCACCTTAACTCTGTACCCCTGTATAAAGCCTCATTATTGTTGTTTTACTGCTGCCGTTTAATCATTTGTTACTTTTTTCTATTTTTCTTCAAACTTCTTAAAGCGTTGTTGGTTAAGGGCTTGTCAGTAAGCCTTTCACTGTAAGGTCTACACCTGTTGTATTCAGCCTTTCACTGTAAGGTCTACACCTGTTGTATTCAGCATTTCACTGTAAGGTCTACACCTGTTGTATTCAGCCTTTCACTGTAAGGTCTACACCTGTTGTATTCAGCCTTTCACTGTAAGGTCTATACCTGTTGTATTCAGCCTTTCACTGTAAGGTCTACACCTGTTGTATTCAGCCTTTCACTGTAAGGTCTATACCTGTTGTATTCAGCCTTTCACTGTAAGGTCTACACCTGTTGTATTCAGCCTTTCACTGTAAGGTCTATACCTGTTGTATTCGCCGCATGTGACAAATGAAATGTTATTTGATTCAATTTTTTATTTGATTTTATGTTTGGACTGATTGACATGTATCACGCTTATATACTGTAGTTATAGTAGTAACTTCCTGGTCAAAACTAGCCTACAACTAGAAACATCTGGCTTGATCCCATTGCTCCACTCTAATTACAGTACAGTGTAGTGGCATGCCCATAATTTCATTAGAGATTAAATACAGTTTGAGAGGGCAGCAGCTGGCGAATGAGTAGCCAGGTGTGGGTTTGTAGGGCTTGGTGTTATGGTGCTCCCGTGTCCTTAGAAGCCAATCTAAACAGACTGCTGGGAACAGATCAGGAATGGGAGGGGCAGAGAACACAGAGACAGACTGTTGGGAACAGGTCAGGAATGGGATTGGTAGAGAACACAGAGACAGACTGTTGGGAACAGGTCAGGAATGGGATGGGTAGAGAACACAGAGACAGACTGTTGGGAACCGGTCAGGAATGGGATGGGTAGAGAACACATAGACAGATTGTTGGGAACCGGTCAGGAATGGGATTGGTAGAGAACACAGAGACAGACTGTTGGGAACAGGTCAGGAATGGGATTGGTAGAGAACACAGAGACAGACTGTTGGGAACAGGTCAGGAATGGGATTGGTAGAGAACACGTGTGTTATAACATAATGTGGGAGTACTCTCTTTTCCTGATGGTGCTTTATTATTTTACTGTACAAGTTATTGTTATTATATTTTATGCCATTCTACAGTCTACCAGAACATGATCAGTTATTTAATATTACTGTATTTGAGATAAGAACCAGAAATGATCCATTATTACCAAATACTGTACTTTTGTATATATCAGGCAAATTACAGGACTGAAAAGCATTAACCGTGTTTCTTGACATCTTGTCTGCGAATTAGTTATATGTACAGTCACAGGATCTAACAGATACTCCCCGTTTAAAACAGGTCCCCAGCAGGTAATGGGAGCATGGTTGAAATGCCACGGCAAATTGCCAGCAGGAATGAAGTCTGATGAAGCATGGTGCCCAAGCCAGTGTCTATTGTAGCCCACATGCAGAATACCACGGTGTGTCTGGCACTGGGTCTCCAGTGGTCTGGTACTCTAGTTGTCTCAATACAAGGGTGTGAACTCTGTTCTGTCAATGGCTGCTCTCTATAATGGCTAGGTTCTCTCCTCAATGTTTAGGTTATGAGCAAAAACGTGTCATTTAATGGCGAGGCTCTAGTATTTGGGTGTCTGCTTTACTGTAATACAGGGTGTTGTTTCTTTGTGGTTACTAGTTCTAATCCAATGTGCCTCTTAAATGTGGAGATTAAGTTAAATGCATGCAGGTGCACAGAGCAGTGACAAGTTCTCACAAGTAATAATTTATCTTTGAGTGTCAACACTGCTTGTAGGTACAAACCTAATCAAAGAGCGTCTCACGTACTCTATCTGTTAAGCAAATGATACACAATAACATAGAATTGAACTGTCTCACACCATGTCAATACAATTTTGGGCCAAATCCTAACAATTCAACTCAAATCATGTATTGAGGTCAGGGGGAGATTGACGTGAATCCTGTGCACATAGAGTATCTTCATGGATTCGGTCCTGTGTACATTCCCTCCTATCTGTGGCCCTATAAATCAAATCATATCAAATCACATTTTATTGGTCACATACACGTGTTTAGTAGATGTTATTGCGAGTGTAGCGAAATGCTTGTGCTTCTAGTTCCAACTGTGCAGCAAAATCTACCATGTAATCTAACAATTCCACAACTACCTAATACACACAATCTAAGTAAGGGA